>NC_056725.1:1279190328-1279490328 GCF_019279795.1 Protopterus annectens | reverse complement strand
CAGGAGTTTCACATTTGTCCCTCATTGACAGGGGTGACAGGTATTGACTGAGGTTTCTTTTTTGGGTATGACTCTTGGCTAGGCTTGTAAGGGCCCCAGGGCCATTAGCCTAGTAATCTCCTATGATATGTCATTACCACAGGTCTACGACAGGCTTACTGCTGTTCTTCCTATTCCCCATACCTGTTTCCTCCCATTTGCATCTTGTTATAGACAAAAAATAACAGTTGCATACCTGGTGGAGTGCAGTACTCCTCTACTGAAATATGTTACTACTACAACTATGTCACAAAGGTGTGCTGTGTGTGAGGGAAGTCTCATACAGAATGTTTGCCCATAGCCAGCTGCTTGCAATTTAACATGCTACTCATTCGCAGTTAATTGCCTCTAAACCAATCTGTGACTCTGATATGCTAATTGCAGTGAAAACAGCTGAGTTGCAGTATCATTAGTGAATAACATGCAACCTCTGTGCAATATTTAAGGCCTTCATGTAGAGCAGGGCTCCTTTCTTAGCTGTTGAGATGGACATTACTAGAGTGAGGAGAGTACATCATCGCAGAGGGTAGGTCTGCAGCAGAAACCTTTACATAGAGCTGTATGTACCATAGGCTGCAGCTGCTGCTGCAGGTTAGTAGACATAAGCACTGAGTATGAACACTTTGGAGGACAACAAGCTGTAGGTGTATCTATGTCAGCTGTGTCAGCCTTGTTGTAGAGGCAGAGCCAGGGTGAGAGTACCCCTGACACTCCAATTATGTCATGTGTTTAAGGTGTATATGTTAGGCAGCTATGTCGATAACAGTGTGCTAGGCAACATATAGTATTGTTATACGGATATGTGATGTGCGTCCCTACCTGCAGGCCAGTGATTTCCAGCAGTGAAAAGCAGTTACTTACTTTGCAATACTTTCTGTGGATAATGAGTGCATGAGTCATTCATTAATTGCTGTCTTCACAATAATGTAATTGAAATGCAACACAACACTGGATTTGAACCCAGGACTGTGTGTGGCAAAATGTACTGTATGCAAGGCATCTATCAGACTGAGCTACTGAGTCACTGCTACATTGGGTGTATTTGCAAGACATATGTGCACACATATAGCCTGTGACATACATTTACTACACCCTTCAGTATGTGCATGGCTTTATATGGATGTATTTCTGTACCAGAGTCCCAGCTGAATATGTATTTTGCCATGAATGCCTTAGCAGGTGACATTCTACATGTTGCTGATAAAAGGACACATTTACCTGCTATCTTGGGCCTCAGTTACATCCATTATCCTGTCTTTGGCTGTCTAGTAGTATACTATTGAACCAGAATCCAAGGTACACTTCCATTTTTCCATTACGTTTTTTATTCCAGTTTGCACGGTGTAGCGTGGCATGCAGCTCCGCTGAAACACGCCTAATGACTCTAATTGTCAATTACTATGTTTTGTCTAAACCACCTGTTTTATTTAAGAATTGCATGGCGTGGCAGGTTAATGCAATGTGCTGCAGGTGTGATGGGCTCTGGTTCGAAACATGACAGAAGTGTTTATTTTGTATATGTGTCTTACGCTGTTAGAAACACATAGAAGTAATTATAGCTCTATTTAGCTGAGCTTAGCGAAGCTGCATGATGCTGTTTGTTGTGCAGCTCCACACTAAAAAAATGTAAAGAAAAGAAAAAAGGGGAGATAGGAAAGTGGTGAAATGAGGACAAGCAAAGGGAAAAACCTAGTGAAAGGCAGGGAGGGATGTGTAGGAAGGGTGTAGGAAAGAACCATAGCTATCCATTTCATGTACAGCAACAACTGTGCACTTTGACAGAATTTGTAGATTAATTTTGATTCTCAAACCCCAGAGGTAGGGGTGAGGACAACATAAATGTGTTGTCAAGCCAATTGGACCGAATTGCATGTGTCCAGTGGACAAGTGTGCGAAATGGAGAGCTATGTATAGGACAATATATTTTTTTTGGGGGGGGGGGGGCAGGTGCACTTTTTTTTTAAGGTGATAGCAGAATGTTTGGGAAGGGACATAGGTAAGTGTGGGAGAGGTAAGTTGGATAGGTGAGGATGTATTTGCAAACAGACAAGACAGCAGACAGTGGTGGTTTGTGACACATGATGGGGTGAACAATTTGGATAGGGATGGTGTTGTGGAATCCGAGTCCCACATGCCTCCAGATGGTAGAAGTGTGACTCACGTCCCCACCCATGGGGCTGTCAACACTGCTCCATCACTGCCCTGAGGGTGGCTGCGCTGGAGGCTGGGTCTCAGGGCGAGGCTGCCCCACCAGGGTGGCCAGCATTACCCTCAATCCAGCATAGGTGGTGGTCATAGCCATGGTGGATTAGCCTGCGCACCAGGACCGGCAGCTCTGCATGAGTGACAACACCCCCCACTACTACTCCCAGAGGGGGGCCAAGCCCCATACCCTGGGGTGGTTCTACCCAACGCTCCAGGTAGTGCAGGGGCAGCAGAGGGGGGCACCACCAGTCTGGGTCCCAGACGTGCTGGGACCCGGTGCCACAGCCGGTTGAGGGAAGGTAGGGGGATCAGCCACAACCGGCCTACCTTGATGTGCTGTGTGATATGAGGTAAAGCAATACATTACGGTTAGTAATAACCAAACCAATGTTAGTTTTAACAGAATCGAACCATGTGTCACAAACCACCCCTGTCTGCTGTCTTGTCTGTTTTCAAATACATCCTCACCTATCCAACTTACCTCTCCCACACTTACCTATGTCCCTTCCCAAACATTCTGCTATCACCTTAAAAAAAAAGTGCACCTGCCCCCCCCCCAAAAAATATATTGTCCCATACATACCTCTCCATTTTGCACACTTGTCCACTGGACACATGCAATTTGGTCCAAGGTGCCTACAATGTGTATTACAATGTATCCAAATACATATTAATGTATAAAATGTGCAACACAACATTAAGCAACATAACGGTTAGTATGGTAACAGCATGCCAGTAAAAAGTAAACCATAAGGCCAACAAAACAAAACAGTTAGTTTAAAAATATGTTAATATTGCATCATAAAATATAATAATAATCAAGCACATTTCCAATGAATAGTTAAAATATGTTATTAAATCATAATAAAACATATCAATAATGAAACATAGTTTTCCAAAAATAGTTAGTGTAACAAATTATGTTAATATTAAATCATAATAGTAAATAACAGTAATAAATACATGAAAATAAGGGTGGGGAGAGAGAGAAAAATTCCATTACTAACATTGCAGCCTGTATCCCTCAATACATTGAAATATATACTCTACAGGTGTGTAGTGTCAGGTTTGAGTACAGTGAGTACAATTCTCTTATAACTGATGTAGCATGTCCATACCTCTCAAACTGTTGACATGGGTCCGTATGAGCGAAGCCGTAACAAATGTCGGTACACCACTACACAGAACAGTTTCATATAATGTGGACTTACATAACTACCTAGGTGTTCTCTAAACGAGTTTGGTAATACATTGCATGCCAGGTAATAATTTATCTGCTAATCGTGATAGACAGATTAGGCAGTTTTAACTACATTACGAGAAATCGTGGCACTTGAGAGGCATGTTTGTGTACTGTAAGTAAACTAGATAGGCATCATGCCTTAGTTGGCAGGCATGGGAATAGAACCTAATAGTTGTAACTGCAGGGAACATCTGCAAATAATGTAATAATTGGCTGCAGCAACTTATTACAAACAAGTAGGGGATACAGTCATACTGGGATTATGCAGCTTTATGACTCTACAATGCCAATGAACACCTTCATGGTATTGATGTTAACATTCTGTGAAATCTAAACAAACTATTTGCTCATAATATGGGCCAAGTCACCCATATATTTGTTTCGTTCCTGGTGAGTGAGAAAATGTGAGCATTGTGTGACTGATACTGAAAATTTAGTGTTATATAGCACTGGAATCTAACCCATATGGCAAAATGTACTGCATGCAAAACATTTAACAAAGTGAGCTGCCGAGTCACTGCTGACTGTTTAGTGACCGATACTTGCCTGGAGATCAGCTGGAACTATACAATGAATTGAACAGTACAAGTTACAGGACATTCCTCTGGCTTCTAATACTATTAAGAGTGTTATAGTAGACTGCAGTGACAGTAGAACACATATGCATGAAATATAACCATACTGCATATATGAAAAAAGCTGTATTTTAGAATCAACAGTGCTAGTGAACACATGTTATTGTTATTGGTTTGAAATATCTATGAAGTTCACACACAGTATCTGCCCATGGACTGGGCTACCTCACCCATATACCTTTATTACCAGCTGTCTGAGGAGGAGAGAGCATCATGTGACCGATACTAGCCTGGAGACAGCCTTGGACACTAATATGAGTTGAGCAATACAGTTTGCAGACCATTAGATTTGCTGGCTACACCTATTACAGTGTCACACTTGACTGCAGTAACCTTACCACATAACTGTAGAATAATGTGTGCGTGTTGTACTTTTAAGAAGCATTTCAAGGACTGCATGTGCATATAAATAGCAAGCAAGTGCTAGCTTCAGTGCCATTTTGAGAGTGCAGCCAGGGAGTAAGCATGTATGAGTGCAGTAGCTAGTTTGTTTATAAGTTTATCTAAGTTAAAGTTATTAAGCCTCAGTTCTAATGTGTTTGTGCATAATAAAGCTGCTTGAACAGAACCCACGCAGACTCGTCTGTTTTATCCTGACTAGACGAGCTACATGGTGTCAGAACTGTGATTCCAGAGGCTACTTTTCAGAGCTAAGAAGTGCAGAGATAAGAGTGAAAGTAATCTAAGAGAAACAATCACAAAAAAGGGCCAGAAATGAACCAAAGGTAATGAAAACTTGCACAAATGATTTATTTATTAAAAAATTATAAAACGGAGCATTACAAGGGCACAAACTGCATTATTAAATAAGCAAGAAGCACAAAAAGTTTAATTAAATGAAATGTTTAAAATTATGATATTTGATGAAATGATGATTAGAAAAGCACATAAGGAATTTGGAATTATCTCGGAATTGCAAAACAAGAATGTTTAAAGTAAAATGAGCACAAGAAAAGTATAATGGGCATGGAAAAAGGTTAGACGAGCAAAACGAACATAATAAAGGGCAAAATGGCACATTAAGCATAAATAAAGCAAGGCGACTGCATGTTTTTTGGCAAAGTATTCTGTTTTGGCATAACTACTACTTTGCATTGTATTAAGGGCATAACTAGAGATCTGAAGTAGGATATTCATTTGTCTGCAACCTGTGGGTTATGGATCCGATATCGGATCCGAACCGGCATGGTTTTCCAGCTATGGATCCAAGCTCTCAGCTCCTCCCCTCACCCATAATGCCCTGCTCTACCCTCATGACCTCAGATCTCGTTTGCCGCGCTGGTGAATGGATTTGGGTTCTTTGCTCTCAGCTAAGTGGTGATTTATTACCTGTTTAAACCTAAAAGTTTTAAGTTTTTTTGGTAATTCTGTGTGAAAGTTTAGGTTTCCCTCCTTAATAGTTTAATTTTGAGTTAAATTAAGTAATTTTTTTTCCCTCCCCTCGCTGTTGCGTAGAGTGTGTGTGTGGGCCTGTGTGTCTTTTTCTTTTGAGTTACTTTTAGTAGCTTTGTAGATTATGGCTGATCAGCCTAAATCTATCTTTTCAAAATGCTCCGAGTGTGGCCATAAGCTCTCACCGGCTGATGGCCACACTCGGTGTGTTAAGTGTCTCGGGGTTGAACACCTCACATCTGGCTGTTCCATATGTGCAGGGTTCAACCCCAGGGCACTGAGGGAGCGGAGGTCCAAGCTTGTCTTGGCGGGTCTTTTACCGCCAGACTCGGCTCCGGCCTCCGCTCCTTCGGGGACTTCTGTGGCTACAGTTGTTCCCCCTGTGGCACCCCCTCCTGCTCCTGGGACTCAACCTCCCGCTTCTGGAGAGGAGAGGGATGCTGCTAAAGGACCGGAGGAGAAGCACAAGCGGCGGGCCGAGACCTCTGTTTCGCCCCGCCAGCCAAGCGGCTTCTCCCCGGCTCCGTGTCGGTTCGATCTCCTCCTTCGGCTCCGGTCCCCTGTGTGCTTTTCACCGGGTCCTGAGGAGGAGGAGACCCGATCTCCGTCGAGGCTATCGAGGAGGCACTCCAGGCCTACCTCGGTAGCCTCGTCGAGATCTACACATAGCCTTTCTGATGCTGATCTGGACCGGATGATGAGAAGGTTCATCCAGGCCCAGATGCAGATGGGAGTGCTCTTGCCTCCCCCCCCTCCGGGGGGGAGCTCAACACCCTTTTTAAGCCTATTGCTCCTTCTCCGACCCGCTATCCGGGTTCGGAGCAGCTGGAGCCGAGCAGCTGAGCCGGGGTGGGTCGGCGCCGATAGTACTTGGTACCGGATCCGACCCTGCCCACGAGTGCGCCGGACCCGACCTCTCGGAGCCTGGATCCGAGCTTCGGATCCGGGGGGATCAGTGCTCCTTCGGCGCCGTCTGTGTCGGAGCGTACTGTCCCTTCGGATCCGAGTGCCGCGCCGGCTCGGTCCCTCCTCAGATCCGAGGGGAGCCGATTGTCGGATCCTTTGGTCGAGGTCGGCTCCTTCGGCTTTTGATGTAGTGGAGAGGGCTCTGTTGAGGGTCTCCGGACCCCGGCACTTGTTCGGCTCCGTCCCGCTCCTCTGCACTGGGCCAGGCTCCCACCATCCGGCCGCTGGGACCCCCCGTTTCTGTGCCCCAAGTTGCTCCTATGGAGCAAATTGCTGCTTGCGAGGACTCCTCTCCCAGCCCCCAGAGGAGGTCCCTCGCAAGCATACGGCAAAGGAGGCACATTGACTCCCGAGTCTCTCACAGAAGACACGGACTTGGAGGAAGGGAAGGCTCCCCACGGTCACCCCGAGGATGTCTCCTTTGGAGACATCATGGAAATGCTCGTATAAGGGGTGGTCTGCCCCAAGTCTTCCTCGGACGAGTCCGTGTTCTTGGAGGCATTTGAAGCGGGCCCGTCTACCTCTTGGGTGTCCCCTGCCGACCCCTGGTGGACCTTATTACCACCAGGGGCTGGAAGGAACCGGACACCGTGGAGCCAATTCCCAAAAGACCGGATAGGATCCTTAGTCCGCCATCCGACCGGACCCATTGGAGTAAGGGGCCTCCGGTAGATGCCATGTTGATGGCGGCCACAAAGAGGGAACTGGCTCAGGAGAGTCCTCAGTCCACCCACCGAGCAAGGAGTCTCGGATGATGGACTGCTTGGGGAAGCGGATGTTCAGTTCGGCGACCTTCTCGGTAAGGGCTGAACTATTTGGCACATGTTATTCGGATGCAGCGGGATCTTATTAAGGAATACGCTGCATCCCCCCCTGAGTCCATTTCGGAGGAGGACAGAGTTCTGCACTCCACCCGTATGGCCACTCTTAGGTCAGTTACAAATACTTCTGCGGCTACTCTCCCATGCAACGGAGGGCCGCTAGAGCTGCGGGACAGGACTGGTCACTAGACGCCAGGCCTGGCTCCGTCCTCGATTTTTCTGAGCCCTTCAAAGCGTCGTTGCGAACGCCTTTGATGGTTCTGCTCTGTCTGGCAAGACCGTTCGCGCCACGTTCACCCACAGCGCAAAGGGCGGGAAGACGCTGTCTGCCGTCGGAATCCGCTTCTCTGCACCCCAGAGGCCCTATTCTAGGAACCAAAAGGGTCAGAAGAAGATGTGGTTCCGGAAGTCGCAGCAGTCCCAGCCCGCTCCGGACAACCAGTCCTTCCGTGGCAGAGGAGGACAGGGAGGACGCCGCCCTAGAGGCAGAGGGGCTCCCAGAAACTTCGGGTCCAGGGAACCTTTCTCTGAACGGCCCGCAGCAACCCTGAGGGTTGCCCGACTGCTCTACTCTGGAGGCAGTCGGGGACGTTGGGCACCTAGCGGCATGGGAGTCCATAACATCGGACCGCTGGGTTCTCCAAATCATATCCAGGGGATATCGCATTCCTTTCCTTCACCTTCCAAAGTTGAAGTCCCTCCCAGGCGCCCCACCCGGTCAACGGGAGGCCGCTTTGGCAGAAATTGGCCATCTGCTAAAGAAAAGAGCCATCCAGCCCGTTCCCCAGACCAGATCGGATCAGGGTTCTACTCCAGATTCTTTTAGTGCCAAAAAGACGGGGAACTAAGACCAATCCTAGACCTCTCTCTCTTGAATCTGGCAGTCCCCAAAGAAAAATTCGAATGGTCACTCTGCAATCTATTCTCCCCTTCTGGGAGAAAATCACTGGATGTGCTCGATAGACCTCAAGGAGCGTACTACCACATCCTGATGGACAGGCTCCAGGAGGTTTCTCCGCTTCGGCTGGGAGCCAGTCACTACCAGTTCGGGTCCTTCCCTTTGGTCTCACCACAGCCCCCAGGGTGTTCACCAAAGTATTAGCAGTGGTAGCGGCCCACCTGAGGCTTCAGGGGTGCAGGTCTTTCCCTACCTGGACGACTGGCTTCTTACCGCCCCAACAAGGCATCTACTTCTATTGGCGAGACTCCTTTCTCCATCTTGCTCCCTTTCTGGGCATCACAATAAATACAAAAAGTCCAACCTGGCCCACACAGCTCTTAGATTTTATAGGGGCCAGGCTAGACACAAGGAGTTCTGAGCCTTCCTCACTGCGGACAGAGTTCTAAATCTGCAGCTCCAGGTGCGGGCCATTCTCCATTCAAGTTCTGTCCCAGCGGAGTTGGTCCTGAGGGCTCTAGGGTCCATGGCATCGGCTATAGCACTTCTTCCTCTTGCCAGGCTCAATATGCATTCTACAGTGGACGCTCTTAGTACAGTGGTCATACCTTGCTCTCCCCATGCATCATCCCATAGCGATCAGCAAGGCTTGCAAGCGGTCCCTCTTGTGGTGGCTCCACTCCCCGGATCTCCACAAAGGCCGCCCTTTTTGTGCTTCTCCCCCCCTCGCCACGGTGACCACGGACGCCTCCCGCCTCGGGTGGGGGCACTTTGGGCCGGACCGTCCAAGGCACGTGGAACGATTCAGAGACCTTACTGCATATCAATGTTCTAGAGATGAGAGCAGTGCTCTTAGCGTTGCTAGCACTTCAGGACTTTCTTCCCTTGGGAACAATTGCGATTCAATCGGACAACATGTCTGTTGTCTGGTACATCAACAAGCAAGGGGAACAAGGTCTTACCCTCTTTGTCGAGAGGCCATGAGAGTTTGGGAATGGGCAATCTCCACCAATCGCTTTCTAATAGCAACGCACATTCCGGTCGGTCCAACATCCTAGCGGACAAGCTCAGTCGCACCATTCTGACCCCTTACGAGTGGTCTCTCAATTGTCAAGTAGCGGACGCATATTCGCACGGTGGGGAACCCTTCATGCGATCTTTTGCTTCTCCCTCAAACACCAAGTGCGACAGTTTTTTGGCTCTAATACCTCCTCCGGAGGTACCCCAAGAGACGCTCTGGTGCATGCTTGGCCACCCGGTCTTCTGTATGCCTATCCACCCTTGCCTCTGATGCTCCAAGTTCTTCAGAAAGCCTCTCGGGTGGGTTTCAGAATGATTCTCATTGCTCCATTCTGGCCTCGACAGATCTGGTTCCCCTTCCTAAGGTCTCACTCTGTGAATCCTCCTTGGATTCTAGATCCCATCCCGGATCTGATATCCCATCCATCCTGCATTCCTCCTCCGAATCTGGACAACCTGAAGCTGACCGCTTGGCTGCTCCAGTTCCACTCTTGATAAGGACTCCCGGTATTTCTTCACCGGTAAAGGCAATTTTGGTGGCGGCTCATAAACCATCCACTAGAAAGGTTTACCGAAGCAAATGGAAACGTTTCTCTTTGTGGGAGCGGCAAGGCCTGAATCCCTTCACGGTTCCTCTCCCTTTAGTGCTTGACTTTCTAACCACTCTCTTTAACGATGGTGCCAGCAGTTCCACAGTCAAAGTTCAACTGGCGGCAATTTCTCACTATCACATTGGCCATGACTCTAATCCTCTTATGTCAGCCAAATTGTGTAAAATTTTTCTTAAAGGTACTTTTCTTCTCAGGCCCCTATAAAACAAGCAGTTCCTCCTTGGGACCTCTCTGGTCCTACAGGCCTTGACCGCCTCCTTCGAGCCAGCGGCTACGGTGGACCTCAAATTCTTGTCCTACAAGACAGCCTTTTGGTAGCCATTACATCAGCCAAGAGAGTTTCTGAACTTCAAGCATTATCAGCTAAACCTCCTTACTTGGTATTTCATCCGGACCGTGTCTCCCTCAGGACCAACCCGTCCTTTCTTCCTAAAATCGCTTCTGAAGCAAACATCAATCAATCCATTAACCTCCCTGTTTTCTTCCCTAAATATGAAAACAAAGGTGAATATAAGCTACATTCACTAGATGTTCACAGGCAACTTAGATTTTATCTGAACAGGACAGCTGGTCATAGGCAATCCGACCAGCTGTTTATTTCCTTTGCAAAATTCAATTTGGGCAAGCCAATCTCTAAAGTTTCTCTGTCCCGCTGGATTTCACAGTGCATTTTATTGGCTTATCAAGCTTCAGGAAGGCCCGCACCGGAGGGTGTTCATGCCCATTCAACCCGGTCAGTATCTACCTCGGCAGCCTTCAAGGCTAGGATTCCTCTAGATGATATTTGTGCAGCAGCCACGTGGGCTTCATCTCATACGTTTATTTCCCACTATAAGTTGGATCTTGCATCTAGGGGTAGAGCATCCTTTGGCTCAGCGGTGCTCGAATATCCTTCCATGATGGCGCCCAAGATTCAGGTAGCTGGGGACTCTGTCCCACAGGTTGCAGACAAATGAATATCCTACTTCAGATTTAGAAGTTATGTACTCACCATAACGTTCCATCTGAGTAGGTGTATTCATTTGTCTGCAACCATCCCGCCCTCCTATCCCCCTGGCCTATCAGTTTCCTGCATATTCTATGTTACCCTTTTTAGGGTATTGTTGCTTTGGCAAACTCGATCTGAGGTCATGAGGGTAGAGCAGGGCATTATGGGTGAGGGGAGGAGCTGAGAGCTTGGATCCATAGCTGGAAAACCATGCCGGTTCGGATCCGATATCGGATCCATAACCCACAGGTTGCAGACAAATGAATACACCTACTCAGATGGAACGTTATGGTGAGTACATAACTTCTAATTATTTGAAGTGTCTCAAAGTGTGTAAGGTGCCTATAGTGTGTGCTTATTACTGTGCATTTATTCTGAAGAGATTATTTGCATGCAAAGTGCAACTATTTCGTGAAGTAAAGCTAAAATACAGCCATTTCGAAACGTTTCTTGTGCTGGGTGTGTCTATTTGTAGAGTGCCTCCATTACAAAGTGTTTCTTGCACTGTAAAGAGTTATTTAGCAAAGTACAGCCATTTTGGAAACGTTTTTGTGCTGTGTACTGTTTATTCGCAAAGTGGTGCTGCGGTAGCGTTGTCGCCTCACAGCAAGACGTTGTCCCGTTCGATTCTCAGCTAGAGCGTCTTCTGTGTGGAGGCATGCGTGAATGGGGGTGCCTTCGTTGAAGGTTGTGCGTCAGGGCTGGTAACTTGGCACATAAAAATCCACTACCAAACATTAGCGGACCGGAGTTCCGCTGTGGCGACCCCTAACCGGGATAAGCCAAAAGACACAACAACAACTGTTTATTCGCAAAGTACAATTACTTAGAAACGTTTCTTACTCTGAACTTCTGCCCAGTTTATTCGCACAGTGCAGTTATTTTGAAATGTTTCTTAAACTGATAAGAGGTGACTTTTATAGTACAGTGATTTCAAGGATATTACAGTGCCAGAGATAGTTATTTTGCAAAGTTCAGTAGTTCAGAGGCATTTGTTTTACACAAGAGATCAAAAACCAGGGGAAACTTTTGTAGCTTATATTACAGACCTGAGGAACAAAGCTAAAATGTGTTGGTTTGGTGACTTAAAGGATGAGTTAATAAAGGACAGGTTTATGTGTGGTATTAATAGTGCTGCAGTGAGAAAGATTTTACTTCATGACAGTGATTTAACGCTGAGCAAAGCTATTGAGATTTGTCAAATACATGAAGTTACAGAAAGGCACACAAGTATGCTTGCAAGTGATAAAAGTATGATTTCAGCAGGGTCTAGTGCAAATGTAGACAGAATGCAGCACGTGGCTAGCAGAAGCAGGTCTAAGCACATGGTACCTGCTACTCCTGCAGGCTCCCCTGGGTGGTCCCGTAGTTTTCCAGCAAGTTCTAAGAAAAGGACTTGCACAGTGCAGTACAAGGGTGAGTAAGCAAAACTCAAATCCAGCTTTATTGTTAACTGTTGCAATTGTGGTGCCAATCAGGAGTCTAAAAGAGAAAAATGCTTAGCATTAGGTCAGCAATGCCATAAGTGTAAAAAATGGCATAATTTTCAAAAGTTTTGCAAATCAAGTAAACCTCACACAGTTATAAAGATGGGTCGCTCAAAAATGCAAGTTGATCTCATAGAGAGCTGCAGTTCTATTTTTCACGTAGATGGTGTATCAGTAATTGGTGAAAAGGTTGATTCAGTAAATTTATTGGCAAACAACAAAGTGTTTTGTACTGTCCAGATCAATGGTAAATCCACTGAGCTTTAAGTAGACACTGGCTCAAAGTGTAATGTTATGTCAGCAGACACATTTGCTAAGGTGAGAACTGGTGAACAACTCAATGTGGCTAATTGTGCGAAACTTGTTGCTTATGGTGGTGAAGAAATTCAAACCGAAGGCTCAGTAGTGCTTTCATGTTATTTGGCTATGAACAGTTACAGCTTGTTATTCTGCATAGTCTGAAGATCTGTGCAGTCATTACTTGGTCTCAGAGACCATTTGAGTTTGAATTTGCTTTCTTTTACCAAAGACGTTCATCATATAAGCGCATATTCTAGTTCCAATTTTACTGAAGCTATTTTCTCAGAGTACGCAGATGTTTTCGATAACAAGTTGGGCAAACTTTCAATTGTGTATTCCATGAAGTTAAACACTGGGAGATCAGTCCAGTGGTCAGACCAGCAAGAAAAGTTCTGATAGCTATGTGGAATAAAGTTACAGCTCATTTGGATAAAATGGTAAGCAAGGTGTAATTTGTCCAGTTACATAACCAACTGAATGGGTGTCTGTGGTAGCAGCCCACAAAAAAAGGCTCAGACGAAATGAGAATATGTATTGACCCAAGAGATTTGAACAAAGCATTAAAGAGACCACATCACCTATGCATACACTTGAGGAAGTTGCAGCCCTAATACCAAATGCCACTGTTTTTTTTCTGTCTTAGATGCAAAGAGTTCATTTTGATGTTTGATTGCGAATCCTCATTATTGACTACTTTCAGTTCCCCATTTGGCAGATATAGATTCCTCAGGATGCCATTTGGAATAAAATCTGCAAGCGAAGTCTTACAGCATGCAATGGAGCAAATTTTTTCAGGTTATCCTTGTGCCATAGTAGTAGATGATTTATTGGTTGGAGACAATGGTGAAGCAGAGCATGACAGAAACTTTAAGAAAGTTTAGACAGAGCACGTGAAGTGAACTTAAAACGTAATCCTCTTGAAGTACAAATTCAGACTACCAGACGTTACATATGTAGGTCATTTATTTACTAGCACTGGCTTGAGACCAGACCTGTCCAAGCAAGAAGCCATTCTTGAGATGCCAGCACCCGATAATGTTCAAGCTCTACAACATTTTTTTGGTATGGTCAATTATTCAGGCAAATTTATACCATACTTCAGTGAGTTGACAGCACCTTTGAGAGAGCTGGCACACAAAAATGTTACATGGTCTTGGTTGGAACAGCATCTGAAAGCATTTGAAGACCTTAAGCAGAAAATTGCCACCCAACCTACAGTAAGATGCTATGATGTCAATAAATCAGTCACTCTTTCCTGTGATGCTTCAAAATTTGGTCTTGGCGCAGTTATTCTTCAAGAAGGCAAACCAGTAGGCTATGCATCTAGAACTCTTACCCAAATTGAAATGCAGTATGCTCAAATTGAGAAAGAACTTTTGGCAATAGTATTTGCATGTTCAAAGTTTCATGATTCTATCTATGATCGAGCTATTCAGATTGAAACTGATCACCAACCTCTAGTTGCTATTCTAAAGAAGCCTATGCATTCAGCTCCAGCGAGATTACAAAGGATGATGCTCAGATTGCAAAAGTACAACTTCAGAATGGTTTGCACAAAAGGTAAACTTTTTATTCTGTTTTGGGCTACCTGTTTTGACTGATACCTTATCCAGATCATCCAGAAATACAATGGAACAGCTTCATGCAGAGAATGTTGACTTTGACGTCATGGAAGTGTGTAATTTTTTTACCACGAGACTTGAGCTGAGAGATCACACAAAGACTGATTTAATTTTGCAAAAGCTCAACCACTACATCAATGTTGGAAGGCCGTCAAAGCAATCTAGTGTACCACCTGAAGTGCTTACTTATTTTCCTTACAGAGATGAGATGACGGAAGATGGGATTATTTTCAAAGGTCCTAGAATTGTTATTCCTGCTTCCTTACAGTATGGATGTAGCCAGATTTTGCATTGTGGTCACCCAGGTTCTATGTCTACCCAAAGAATGGTGAGAGAACTAGTATTTTGGCCTTCTGTAGTAAAAGACAATGATAAAGTACTTTCTTCTTGTTCAGTATGCAATAGCACTAAACCGCATTTGCAGAGAGACACTTCAGCTAAATCAAGATGTTCTTCGTGTTTCACTGTTGCACTCATTACATTTGGGTAATCTGCTGGCAGGTTGCCCTCAGTCGGCCTGATTAACAAAGTCTTGGGTCTTACGTCAGTTGCTGTCCCTTCTTCCATGATGTCAGGTCGTCAGGGGTATAAAACATGCAGCCGACGCCATTACATCAGTCTTTCTTGCCGCGCGGTGCCCGAAGCAGAAGCAGTTCGCAAGTGCCGGTCGGCTGACTCCTGAAATTTTCATTTTCGAGTTACAGATCTGAAGTCTTCAACTAAAAAGCTAAGTACCCCATTGGGGAAACTTTTTCTTGCTCCTTACCGATATCAATAAAAGTTAATAATTGCATTACTTGTGGGAACCAAATACCTCATAAGGATTTTCATTTGTACTGTATTCCTTGCCTAGGCCCTGACCATAACGTACCTTGCTGTCAGTTTTGTGCTTTATTTAATCAACGCACTATCAAACGTCTGTACATTTTTGCTTATAAATATTTTGGCTCACGCTTTAATTATCCAGAAATGTCATTGGTTAGCAATCTGACTACCGGAATACCTAAAAAATGCAACGAAAAAGACAGAGACAGGCCGTTGAGGTCCAAAACTGCCGACGATGCTTCTCCTAAGCCAGTCGCCAGTTCGCCGGTACTCAGTGAGGCACTTTCGCAGCCCCTGATACCCGTTACTTCTGATTCGTAGGCCTCTACTGAGGCCCATTCGGAGTCTGGTGTGCCGCGAGATGCTTCAATTATGAAACCCGCGGATGTCTCTATCTTGGATAGGTCCGGAGCCACTGTGCAGGCACTGGCTTCTGAGGGTGTTTTCAGGCCTACAGATTTGTATATTAGACCGACGCCATCTTCAAAACTAAAACAAAATCTCGACCTATGCCTAAAAAAACGATGCCTGGGCCACATGTGCAGGCCCCTATGCCCAAAAACAAATGATCAAAATGGCTGAAGATTTAATTACTCTGATCAGGGGTAGCCAACCCCTCCCCCCCTTCTAAGAGACCTAGGCAAGACATTGATTATGAATCTTCTGAACAGGATTCTATTTCTTCTGACTCTTCTAATGAACAGGAATTGTCTATACTTACTTATGAGGACTCTGATGCAGAAGATTCCATTCCTTCTGCTTCTCCCCCTGAGGATTTTTCTTTTGGGGAAACCTTACATACCTTAAGAGAACATTTCCACTGGGAAAGTCAGGGTTTCTCTGAATCTAAAAAGAGACTTAGGGATTTTCTTCTTCTTCCCCAGCATAGGCCTTTAGCTATACCTCCAGTTCTAGACATTGTTGATGATGTTTTTTCAGAATTTAGTATGGCTCCTGCTTCTCTGCCTCCGGCTCTTTGTAAGCCAAACAGATACTACAGGGTCCCTGACTCCCACAAATTCCTTTTCAAAAATCCTTTTGCAGATCCTGAAACCATTTCTCAGGGTCCCAAGGGCATTAAGGCTTCTACAGCTAAAAATCCTACCCCTTCTGATAGAGATTCCAGGGCGCTGGATAGATGGAGTAAGAAGGTTTACACTTCTGCAACCTTGGCAGTCAGGGCTTTAAGCTGTCAATTTCATATGCAAAAATATCAACAGCATATCATGGGACTGCTTAAACAGAAAATTATGTTAATTTCTGACTGTGTGGAAAACAAAGATTTACAGGATTTATTGCATTCAGCTGAACTGTGGTGGTGGTGCTGCGGTAGCGTTGCCACCTCACAGTAAGACGTTGTCCTGTTTGAATCTCAGCTAGAACATCTTCTGTGTGGAGACATGCATGAATGGGCATACCTTCGTTGAAGGTTGTGCATCAGGGCCGGCAACTCGCCACGTAAAAATCTACTGCCAATCATTAGCGGACCGGAGTTCTGCTGTGGCGACCCCTAACCGGGAAAAGCCAAAAGACACAAGATTGCATTCAGCTGAACAAGTTGGAAAACATACTTTGCAGTGTGGTTTTGATTCTTTGGAGACTTCTTGCAGGGCTGCTGTAACTGGGTCTGTGCTAAGAAGGCATGCTTGGCTCAAAGAGCAAAATCTGCCTGATCATGTTAAAGCAAAATTGTCGGATGCTCCTTTACAACAGGACCATCTCTTTGGTAATAAGGCTGAAGAAGTGTTAAAAAAGATGGAAGATAAAACTAAATCTATCCAAACTGTGAAAGATTTCTTACAAGTGCAACCTCCAAGATTTAGTAGGCATTGGCCTATTAAGAACTGGTCCTTTCCAGTTCCTTCAAGAGCCACTCAAGTCAAACCCAGACATTCCAAAGGCTCCAGGTTTCAGTCACAAGGGACTTTCAGAACAAAACAATGGGGTGCCTCCTCTTCCAAATCTGGAAACAACAAGACACCTCCCTATGGTAAGCAGTCTCAATGACTTCCCTTTACACTTACCAAGCACTTACCTTTTAGCCGCCCCTTTGGGGGGGGGAAACTGGCTCATCATGCAAGAAACTGGCAACTTATAACCCAGGACAAATGGGTTTTAAATATAGTATCCCAGGGATACAGATTTCATTTCCACACGTTGCCTATTCTAAACGGATGGCCAGACCTGCCCCCAAATCAGTGGGTAGAGGCCCAGAAACAAGTACTTTCCCTCATGAGCATGGGAGCTATTCAGCCAGTACCAGAAGAGGAAAAGGGACAATGTTTCTATTCAAGACTTTTCCTGGTACCCAGAAAAGACAAATCATGGCATCCAATCCTGGACTTATCTACTCTAAACACCTTTCTGGACATTCCAAAATTCAAGATGCTGACTCTTCACCAGTTACTTCCTATGCTAGGCAAAGATGCTTGGTTGGCAACTCTAGATTTAAAAGAGGCTTACCTGCATATCCCAATCAGGGAATCTTGCAGAAGATAACTCCGCTTCAAAGCAGGCTCCTTGCATTACCAATTCTCTGCACTGCCCTTTGGCTTATCTACTGCGCCCAGGGTCTTCACAAAGTGCCTGGCTCCAGTAATTGCATTTTGTAGGCAAAGAAATATTAAAATATATCCATACCTGGACGATTGTCTAATTCAGGCAGAAAACAAGGACACTCTTCTAAGCCAACTGGCATTTGTAAAAAGGGTTCTAACTTGTCCAGGGTACACTATAAATGAAAAGAAATCACAACTGGCACCCTCTCAAAAATTACATTCCTGGGTGCAAGCTTGAATACAACTGCCCAGATGGCTTTCCTTATACCAGACAAGCAAATTCATTTGGTGACTTACTTCAAACAGGTGGCCACAAAAACCCTTCTTTCTGCAAGGCAAATACTGCAAGCCTTGGGGTTCATGGCCTCCTGCATTCTTCTAATTCCATATGCAAGACTGCATATGAGGAAACTTCAGTGGTACTTAAAAAGTCTATGGAGTCAGCATTGTCACAACCTGGAAACAATGATTCCTATCATACCTTGCCTGCAACTAGAATTTCTATGGTGGGCAGAGGCCTGCCACCAAAACAAGGGACTGCCATTCACACCACCCCCTGCTGCCCAAACCCTAACTACAGATGCATCAGACTATGCCTGGGGGGCACATCTGGCAGGGAATTGCATTCAGGACAAATGGAGTCCAAATTAAATGCATCTTCATATCAATCAAAAAGAAATGCTAGCTGTACAGAATGCACTGACAGCCTTCAAGGACTACCTTCATCCAGGACAATTAATGATAGACAGACAACACCACGGTTATGTGGTACATAAACAAGCAGGGGGGTACGCACTCCTACCCCCTTTGCAGACTAGCCATGGCATTGTGGAACACGGCCTTGACCTGTCAAGTACATCTACAAGCTCAATTCCTGCCAGGAAAGCTGAATACTCTGGCAGACGAACTAAGCAGAAATCTCATGGACCTACACAAATGGAAACTGGAACCACAGATTTTCAACATGTTGACACGCAAATGGGGTGAATGATGTATGGATGGCAAACAGAAAATTTAACCCAGGATTGCCCCCTTGTACTACTAATGTACAGAGGCAGCTCCTAAATGCTTTATCCCATGTATAGGGTCCCCCTCAAATTATCTATGGTGTGGTCCCAGTTATTCTTGTTAGGGGTAATATGTAATTATCAACCTTGGGATGGGTAAGACCAGTCTCCAAATGGGGCAGGCTAATTTGAGCACAGAAAGGGAAATTGGATAGCCTTAAAATGATCTGCAAGGGCAGCTAGCCTAGTACGCCATTGTTTATAGACATCCCAAAACATGTTCTTGTCCTACTTCTCCACAAGAAAATGAAAAAAAAAAATGTATGGTAGTGTTGCTTAAGTGTGTTAGAATTCATTATTTTGTGCATTTGTAGATTGTGTGTTATGCCCCTTTCCCATTTCTTTGCTAACTGAAATGTTGTCAGTGATGTTCTTCGTGTTTAACTGTTGCAGTCATCACACTTGTGTTATCCTGCCAGGGGTAGTCCTCAGTCGGCCTGAGTACCAGAGGCTTAGTATTTCTGTGTCAATTGCTGTCGCTTTAGGACTGACTTCAGGTCTTTAGTGGTATAAAAACAGGCAGCCGACACCATTACATCAGTCTTTCTTGCCGAAGAGCCCAAAGCAAAAGCAGTTTGCACGAGTGCCGGTTGGCCGCTACCTGAGTTTTCGTTTGTGAAATTGAATCATCTTGAAGTCTTCTAAAGCTAAGTACCCTGTTGGGGAACCTTTTTTCTTGCTCTAACCGATGTCAGAAAAAGTTAACAATTGGCTCACCTGTGGAAAGCAAAACGCACCGAGATTTCCATTCTTACTGCGTCACCTGTTTAGGCCCAGACCACAACGTACCTCATTGCCAGTTTTGTGGTTTGTTCAACTCCCAAACTTTTCATCATCAGGCCCTTATTGTAGCTAAATACTTTTGTTCTCAATCTCCATATTCTGAAATGGCTTCGGTAAGCCATCCGACTACCGATCTTCTGAAAAAATGTAAGGATAAAGACAGAGATAGACAGCACAGGTCCAAAACTGCTGATGATGCTTCCCTTAAGTTAGTTGCCAGTTCGCCTGTACTCAGTGAGGAGCTTTCTCAGCCCCTGATGCCCACTTTGATGGATTCGCAGGCCGCTTCCGAGACCCGTTCGGAGTCCGGTATGCCGTGAGACTCTTCTTTGACTATGGAACCTGCGGATATCTCTACCTTGGATTGGTCCAGAGCCGCTGTGCAGGCTCCAGCTTCTGAGGAGGTTCTTCGCACTACCGATATTCGACACAAACCAATGACTTATTTCGCGTCTTCAGTTCTTTCTAAAATTACTAAGTTTCTAAGTCCAAGAGTATGAGCTATGCCTAAAAAACCAACAATCCAAACTCAAGCGTCTGCTTCCTTGCCACAATCACAGATGCTTAAAATGGCAGAAGACCTGATCATGCTGATTAGAGGAAGCCAGCCTTCCCCTGCTAAAAGAAAGAGACTTGTCCCCAGCAGATTTATCTGACCAAGAGTCCAACGACTCTGAGGTTTCTGATTATGAAGACATGTCCTCATCTGCCTATGAGGATTCAGATGCAGAGCAATCCATTCCTTCTGCTTCCCCCCAGAGGATTTTTCTTTTGCTGAAACCCTACATACTTTGAGAGAGCATTTCCTTTGGGAATGCTAGGATTATCCTTAGTCCAAGAAGAGACTCTGGGAATTTTTAGACTTACCACAGCACAGACCCTTGGCTATCCCTCCTGCTCTGGATGTTGTGGATGATGTCTTTATGGGGTCCAGTCTAACTCCTGATACTTTACCCCCTGCTCCCAGGAAACCTGACAGGTACTACAGGGTCCATGACTCACACAAATTTATTTTCAAAAATCCTACTGCTGACCCAGAGGTCATCTCCCAAGGACCTAAAGGAATGAAAGCAACTACAGCTAAGAATCCCACCCCCTCGGACAGGGATTCCCGAGCTTTAGACAGATGGGGTAAAAATGTATACACCTCTGCAACTTTTGCCATCAGAGCATTAAATTGTTAGTTCCACATGCTCAAATACCAGCAAAATACTATGGAATGTATTAAGCAAAAATTATCTACCTTCCCTGACTGTGCAGAAAATAAAGAATTACAGGAGCTTATGCACTCTGCAAGCCAGGTCAGCAAGCATACCCTGTAATGTGGGTTTGACGCCCTAGAAGCATCTTGCAGGGCAGCAGTCACAGGTTCTGTACTTTGAAGGCATGCCTGGCTTAAGAAGCAGACCTTGCCAGACCATGTCAAATCAAAATTACACACCCCTGAAGAAGGACAGTCTGTTTGGCACCAAAGCAAAAGAGGTTTTAAAAAAGATGAAAGAAAAAGCTAAGTCTATGCAGACAGTCAAAGATTTTTTGCAAGTGCAGCCTCCAAGATTCAGTAGGCATTGCTCCTCAAAACATTGGTCCTTTCCAGCCCCCTCAAGGCCACCTCAAACTAGACCTAGGTGAAACAGCCCCCCCCCCCTGACTACAGTCCCAGGGTATGCAGAGATCTAAGCAATGGAGTACCTCCACTTCTAAAACAGGGAGTGCTAAGCCACCCCCCCTTATGGAAAGAATTCACAATGACTTTTCAGCTCCTCTCCTCACCTCTGCCCAATTGCTTGTGCCCCTAGGAGGAAAACTTGCCCACCATGCAAAAGAATGGACCTCCATCACCAACGATCGATGGGTCCTCAGCATAATATCTCAGGGGTACAAATTTTACCTCTACATGCTGCCAACCCCAAAAGGGTTCCCAGACCTTCCTCCAAACCAGTGGGCAGAGGCACAAAACCAAGTTCAGTCCCTGCTCTCCATAAGGGCAATTCAGCCTGTTCCTGCAGAAGAGATAGGCCTAGGTTTTTATTCCAGACTTTTCCTGGTACCCAGAAAAGAGGGCATTTGGTGCCCAATCTTAGATCTATCCATTCTAAACACCTTCCTGGTGGTACCAAAATTCAAAATGCTCACCCTACAGAAGCTTCTCCCTTTGCTGTCCAAAGATGCCTGGTTAGCCACCCTAGATCTAAAGGAGGCCTATTTGCACATCCCAGTCAGGGACTCCTGCAGGAAATATTTACGTTTCAGGGCAAGACCTATGCATTATCAATTATCTGCACTTCCCTTTGGCTTATCCACTGCTCCCAGAGTTTTCACAAAATTCCTGGCTCCAGTCATTGCCTATTGCAAACAGAGAAATATTCAAATGTACCCCTACTTGGACCATTGCCTCATTCAGGCAGACAGTCAGGAAAAGCTGTTGCAGCACCTGACATTTGTAAAGGACCTTCTGACCTCCCTGGGGTACACTGTCAATGAAAAGAAATCCAAACTGGTCCACAGTCAAAAAATTGTATTCCTAGGAGCAAGCTTGGACACAGCATCCCAGATGGCATTCCTTACTCCAGAAAAACAAACCTAGCTGACAGGCTACTTCTCTCAAATGGCCACCAGAACTCAGTTATCTGTAAGGAAAATCCTGCAAGCCCTAGGGTTCATGGCATCCTGCATTCTACTAATTCCATATGCCAGGCTGCATATGAGGAAACTTTAATGGTACTTAAAAAGTCTTTGGTGCCAACATTCTCAGGACCTTGAAACTATCATGCCTATAATACCTTGTCTAAGGAAAGAGTTCCTTTGGTGGGCAGCAGCATGCAACCACAGCAAGGAGCTTCCCTTTACACAACCCCACGCCACCCAGACCCTAACCACAGACCCATCAGACTATGCCTGGGGTGCACATCTGGACGGCAGGTGCATTCAGGGCCACTGGAGTCCAAATCAAATTCATCTGCACATCAACCAAAAAGAGATGCTAGCTGTTCAGTATTCTCTGACAGCTTTCAGATCCCTTCTGTCTTAGGGGCCCCTACTAATCAAAACCACCAGCACCACAGTGATGTGGTGCATCAACAAGCAGGGGGGAACCCACTCTGACCCACACTACAGGCTAGCCATGAACCTTTGGAACACGGCCTCAACCATGCAAATTCATCTGCATGCTCACTTCCTGTCAGGCAAACAAAACTCTCTGGCAGACAAGTTAAGCAGAAATCTCCTAGACCCACACGAGTAGCAATTAAACCACAACACCTTCCGCCTTATGACCCAGGAATGAGGTACCCCGAAGGTGGACTTATTTGCCTCTCTCTACAACCACCAGCTTAGCAAATTCTGCACCAGGGAACCTCACAGCAAGGCCTGGAAAGTGGATGCCCTATCCTTCTAGTGGGCAAATCTCTCAATCTATGCATTTCCCCCTCTACCTCTTATTACAAGAGTATTACTCAAGACAAGGGAGAAAAGACCAAGGGCAATCCTGATTGCCCCAGACTGGCCACGCCAACAATAGTACCCACTACTGCGCAGTCTGTCACCGTTGCCTCCATGGCACCTCCCCCAGATCCCAACTGTCCTGACTCAGCAGGAGGGACACTTCTTGCATCCGCAATTGCAGACCCTGAACCTTGCAGCCTGGCTTATTCATTGATTTCTCCTTCAGTGACAAGCCTAAGCAGGCATGTACTAGATGTCATACATGAAGCCAGACGACCCAGTACTAGAAAATTCTATGCTGGCAAGTGGAAAAGGTATTGTTCCTGGATCCAGACTAAAGGAGCAGACCCAGCACAGCCCTCCTTACCTCTCATCCTGGATTACGTAGCAGACCTGCCCCACAGGGGGTCTGGCCTTCTCTTCCATTAAGATCCATCCATCTGCCATCTCTGTTCATTACAGCACTGAGCCACCTCTCTTCTCACACCCTCTCATCAAGCAGTTCCTGAGAGGGGCTAACAACTTAAGGCCACCAAGAAGAGCTCCTACCCCTGCTTGGGACCTTAACTTTGTGATGGAAAAGCTCACACTACCCCCCTTTGAGCCTGCAGCATCAGAAGAGTTAAAGTTCCTCTCTTGGAAAACAGCCTTGCTTCTGGCCATCACTTCATCCAGAAGAGTGTTGGAGCTGCAAGCACTTATGACTATGGAACCCTTCATTATTTTTCATGCTGACAGGGTCTTCCTCAGGACTAACCCAACTTTCATGCCTAAAGTGGTGTCCATTGTAGCTCTATCCATTTGTCAAATGAAACACAAATCGTTGAGCAAAAACTTTATATAATAACGCACAATACAAAGCTTTCGGGCAAAAAACCTTCTTCAGTGTCAAACATAAAACATTAACCAAGCAACATGCTTTATACAAAAGCCCAAAGGTCATATGACCAACATATTTAAAGAAACATAAAATTATAAATATACATTATGTATATAACATAAAATAAAAAAATAAAAGAATATATGAAAAAGTATATATACAACAAATAATATCTTGGAGACTAAGGAATATCAGTGGATACTTAGGCTTAATGCAGATCGCTCCCCAGGTTTAAATCTTACTGTTAGTTTGAAACCAATTTTAGCAAGGATACAACGTATTAAATTATGATTGGATAATATTTGTATATGTGAATTATATGGTTTTTGTTTTTGTATACATTGAAGAAGAAGGGTTTTTGCCCAAAAGCTTTGTATTGTGCGTTATTATATAAAGTTTTTGCTCAACGATTTGTGTTTCATTTGACGTTCTTGGATTCCAGCTTTGTGGTGTGGAGCTCAATCCATTTGCCCATCTTTTTCCCTAATCCTCAAAATAAGGGGGAAAGGATCCTGCACTCTTTAGATGTGCACAGACAGCTCAGATTCTACCTTGATAGGACTAAGCCCTTTAGGAAATCTGATACTCTGGAACAGACTACCTATTTATGTCAAACAGAGCTCCTCATTTGCACTCTTTAAGAAAAATCTTGATAATTGGATGGGAAATGGGAAATTCACCCCGGGGATCACTTCTGTGGCTCTGCTCGACAGGGGCACAGGAAAATAATTTTCTTGGGTGGCGAAAGCCAGGGTACATTTTTTGGCTAGGCTTGTATGGGCCCTAGGGCCGATAGCCTAGTACCTATCTATGAACCTATGACCAGTTACTAGTCAGCTTTGCACCAGGGGCAGAGGGCAAAGCCATATCAAAGCAAATGGATAACACACTGTATCCATTTCTGTTACAAACACCATGGGAAACTACCCCCTCAGGGGGTCAGAACACATTCCACTAGGGTAGCTTCAACCTCTGCAGCATTTCTCAGAGGAAGTCCCTACCAGAGACATTCTGGAAGCTGCAGCTTGGAGTTTTGATCATACCTTCACCAAGCATTACCACTTGCCTGTCTTTTCCGAACCCTGGACAGGCTTTGCAACCGCAGTCCTGCAGGGAATAGTAGCCAGCCCCAACTCTTCTTGACTGCCTCCATCCATTCTTCAGCGTTGGCAGTCAACCCAAGTGTGATGACTGCAACAGTGAAACACGAAGAACATAGTACAGTTGTGTAGACTTACTATAAATGTAGATGTTCGAGTCTATTCACTGTTGCAGTCCTGGTTTCCCACCCTCCAGTACCCTTGTCTCTCTCTCTCCCCCTCACTCCTTACAAGGCTATTGGTATTTACTTTTTACTGGTGGAGTTTTTCCACCATAACTTAGCTCCCTATTTGGGGGCTCCTGACATTTGTGGCAAGAAAAACTGATGTAATGGCGTCGGCTGCCTGTTTTTATACCACTGACAACCTGATGTCAGTCCTGAAGCGACAGCAACCAACGCAGAAATACTAAGCCTCTGGTATTCGGGCTGACCGAGGACTACCCCTGGCAGGATAACCCAAGTGTGATGACTACAACAGTGAATACACTCGAACATCTACATTTATGGTAAGTGTACACAACTGTACTTTCTGAACAGTGTAATTTATCCCCATTTCTTGTCTATAGAATACAAGATGTAAGGTTAATGTTTTTGAATTCAGTCATTTTTGTCTTAGTTTTCCTCATGTCACACAGTACCGAAGTTATAATGTTCAGTATATTGTTTAAGCAACGGAGTTTAAAAAAAAAAAATTCCAAGGAGGAAGTTGCACATTTGTATGCAATAGCCTCCTTAATGATGTGGACTGTAGTATGATTACTTGTTCCTCTGCTTTTTTGTCCTGTTTATTTTCAGAGGTAGAGTACCAATAGAAATCTCGTTTCTTGCAGTTGCTTCCTGCATTAAACGTTATTCATTATTTCATTTTCCTTTTGTAAGCATTTTCAGTGTTAATATATTTTTTAATTCAGGTAAGCATTTTTTCTGAAAATTATATGTTGTTTTTATAAATAACTTGTGTTGGTGTTAAATGGAAGAATTCATGTTGCACAAAGCATTTTCTACACTGACTGTTTCTTAATTTATGTATGGATTTTGAATTCTCTTATATATGGATTTTGAATTCGAGAGAGAGAGAGAGAGAGAGAGAGATCTCCTGCCAAGATGCAAGCATAATGTTGCCATAACAACAGGTTTTGTAGCCTTGGCTTTTTCTTCATCAGTTGCAGGTGCGTGTTTTCTGTGGTTGGCATTTGTTAACAGTTAATCTGTGTATTGTTAATTTTTTCAGAAGTATACTGACATTAAATCTACTTAGTAATAACATTCCGGCAGTGATGTACTTCCTGTCCTCCATTTACAAGTGATACTATTTTAAGATATAGATGAAATTGATAAACATTGCAGTATGTTTTCTTAATCTAGTGTGCAGTAGTTTAAACCATATTCCTCATGTCAGTTAACATAATTTCATATTTCTGGCATGCACAGCATCTGGTACTCCAGGGTATGTTTTGCCACTGGCAAACGGGTAGTAGAAAAGACTTGACGGTAGGTTCTGGACTCCTGATAGAGGAGATTAGAACACAGGATCATAGGAAGTTACTAGGCTAATGGCCCTAGGGCCGTTACAAGCCTAGCCAAGTTCTACCATTATTTCCACAATAAGCATCTATTGCCTCTGTCCAAGAGGGAAACGGGTGGAAACCCTGGGGTGAATTTACGCTTACATCCAGTAGTACAGACTGCATTTGAAAAGGGCCAATGAGGTGCTCTGTTTGACATGAAGTGGGAGTCTCTTCCAAAGGTGTGGTAACTTCTGGGAGACAAATCTGTCCCTCCAGCAGGTTCTATTAATGTCACATACCAGGTTAAGGTCTTTAGAGCGAGTGACCCATGTACCATTTGATTTACGGATATGCAACATTTCCAGTAAAGTAGGGTCAGAGATTGCCTTGTATGTAAGGCAGAAATTGCCTGTGAGTAGTCTATATGAAACAGAATAAAGTGACAGTGATTTCAGATGATCCACATAAGAGAGATGCTGAAGACCTTGAATTTTCCTTGTGAGGAACCTTTGTGGTCTCTCTAATTGCTGCAGGTGCTTGGAAAGGCACATATAAAAAGGGGCACTGTACTAAATTATTGGCCTGATGAGGGAAGAGTACAGGGAGGTTATAACTTTTTTTTTTCTGGAAGTAATGCCATTACTTTTGAGATGAGCAATATGGAATGCCCTTCTTACCACTGTGGAGACATGGTAGTCAAAGGTAAGGTTGCTATCAACCTGTGTGATCAGGTTTCTCACCACTGAGTGCATACTTAAGGTGTTGCTATTGATGTGGTAGTTAGGAGCATTGCTCTTAACGAAAGGGATGATAATACCTTTTTTGCATTGAGTTTAAGGCCATGACTTTGGCACCAATCATTTGTTTGTATGACCCTCTTGTAGGATGTTGACATTATTTGGAGATTCAATGACCATTCCCAGTTTGCAGTCATCAGCAGACTTTGTCAGCCACAGACCTCTAGGTTTTGTTTGTACTTTATAGAAGTAGATTCCAAACAGTAGATGTCCCAGGACTAATCCATGTGGAATACCACTGGTTACAGGTCTGCTGTTGGACGTGGATTCCCCTATTTTGATTATATGGGTTCTGTCAGTGAGCCAGTTAGCGACCCATCTAATGGTATAAGGGTTGATACCTAGCTAGGAGAGTTTTCAATAATGCCTGAATGGGGGATAGTGTCCACCTTAGTTAAGTGTAGGTAGGTTGTATCCACAGATTTCCCCTCATCCAGGGCCTTGGTGACCATCTCAGAGAAGTCCACCAGGTTTAACAAGCATGATCTCCCTTTGACAAATCCAAACTGAGTAAGGTCAAGTGTTTGTAGATTACCTCTATCTTTGTTGATAAGGTCCATGATGATTCGCTCCATGGCCCTGCAGATAAGGCTATTCTGGCTAACCCTTCCAACCCAACAGCATCAAATACAGAACTACCTCAAAAAAGCAATCCACCCTGGTGGAGTCACAAGATCAATAGGCTGTATAACAGAAGGAAGAAAATCATGGGAAAAACTAGGAGGTGGAGAACCCAGCAAGATAAAAGACGTCTCAGACTGCACAAACAGATCTGAAGACAAATAAAATCTACCAAAGCCAAATCTGAGCTACATATATCCACAACCTGAAATGAACCACTGCCAGAAATGCTCTCCATAAAGGGCTAACACAGACAAATAGCTGGCATCTGAACCATGGACTAACAGTAAATGACAAGAAATACATAACAGTACCCCCCATTTTCATATTCTGTCAATCTCATATTAATAGTAGTCACTCGGCAGAACTATCACAGAAATCATGTCCAAGTAATCAAGCATAACATCCAGTGATGGATTTATGTCCCAATACTTCTGTAAGAAATTATCCTCAAGAACAGTAACAACAAATATGAACTCTGCACTGCTTCCTGAAGGTCCCGGTTCCATCCTGTGTACACAGTTTAAGTGGGTCCCCGGTTTTAATACCAAATAAAAATCACAAAGTAGCCTTCTCTTGTATTAATCTGGTAAAGTGGTTCTGCTGGACAGTGGCTCAGGGAACTAATGGCTCTGCTGGACAGGGGCACAGGGAACTAATCTAAGGGGGTGGCGAAAGCCAACACATTCTGGTTAGGCTTATAAATGCCCTTGGGCAGACAGCCTAGTACTTACCTATGAACCTATAATAGGTCTATAGTTCCCGGGTTTAGTGGAAGCACCACCTTTGTGCAAGGGAATAATGGTGGCCATTTTCCATTCAGCTGGGATGAAACTGGTGCTTAGTCTTTGACTGAAAGTAGTACACAATGGTGTTGATAATTCTTGTTGGAGCTCATGTAGGATGTAGCCTGGGATGTTATCGGGTCCCATGGATGCTGTATTTTTGGTCTTAGAGAGGGTGTTTACGACCTGCTGTTTAGAGATACAAAGTAGGGGACAGGTGGTAGGGATGTCATGGAGTACATGTGGCGGGAACAAGGGAATGAAATTTCCGCAGAACGTGTCTGCCAACAGGTTAGCTATGTCCACAGGCTCAGTATATGTGGTAATCATTAACTACCAGTTCGGGACAAATCTTGGCCTTTCCTTTTAGGTTACAGATATACCTAAAAGTGCCTTGTGGTTATCCTTGGTTGAGGAAGCTAATTTGGATTTGTAGTTTGCTTTGGAGGACTTCACAAGAAGTCTTGTTCACTTGTTAAGCTGAGGAGGGAGTGTTTCCAGTTTAGGGCTCACCCCCTCTTACTCTTAGACAGCAGTTTCTTGCTCTTGTAAAGCCTGTTATTGGCAGTTGTCCAGCAGGCAGGTTTGCTCTTCCTTAAGGAACTTGTTTTGGTCCTATCAGGTACGGCTGAGTCAGTGCAGTTATACAGGTGTTTGTATAAGGCATTGGTGTAGAACTCGGCATAGTTGCCAGTTCCATCTGAGGGGGGAGGTGCAGTGAAGCTATTTATACCATCCTGTAAGAAGTTATAATCTGCTTTGGAGAAGTTTTTTAGTTTAGTTGCTGCTGGGGGGGTCAGGTGTGATAGTTACTTTGAATGAGACTGATCTGTGGTCAGATCTCACCAGGGAAAAACTCACAGTGGGGTGTTACAATGGTCCCCCCATATTGGTAAGCACCAGATCCAGGATGTTGGCACCCCTTGTGGGGGTGTCAACCAGCTGGTCCAGGGAATTAAAATTAACAAAGTCGAGGAACCTTTGGGCAAGTGAGTTTGAGCATGAGAAATTTACCCAGTCAATGGATGGGTAGTTAAAGTCACCCAAAACCGTGGTGTTTGGTATTTCATTTGTCATCAGCAGTGTGTACAGATTTTCTCTTACTGTATTTTTTACCAGAATATACATTCAAGGATGTCATTATGAATAAGATTGACTCATTTGCTTGACAAAAACTATTAGCTGAACCCTTAAAACTGAAAAAAATTATGTTGTAACTGGAGACCCTGTCAATGGATAGGTTAATTTATAAGTAACCTGCATTACTAGTAGTAGCACACATAGGTCATCTCAAGCATCCATTGGTAAGTTCTTTGCAAAACATTTATATTTAGCATGCTGTACATATAAGGACAGGGCATAAAATTTGCTAAAGAATGATCAGATGAGTGCAGTATGTCATGTAATGCAGTAACAGATTGCAGAATGAGATAACATACAGGAACTGATAGAAGGTGAGGGGAGATGGGAAGGTAGCATAGCAATTAAGGAAAGGGTAATTAGAATGGAAAAGCAAGCAGAAGAGTACAGCAAGGACTGTGGAGAGTCTCTGTGAAAGCTGTAGCTTGCTCTCGGGGGAATAAACTCACATTCACATCATGCTGAATGAGTTTACATTTTCTAGGAAACATGTAAGGAAATAAGAAGCAATTTGCCCATAAACTGTAGAAAGAAACTGGTCTAGTCTTGAGGAGTAGTGAAGCAATTAGTGTAGCCAGCCTAGTTAAGAAAGGAGGGTGGTTGTTAGGAGGTGTCTGAATGAAGATAGCTGGAAGGAAAAACTAATAATATATTTGCTAATTGCCTAAAATCAGCGGTAGTGATAAAAGAGAATGAAACATCTGAAACAGCAAACTTTCAGTTTTGTGCTGGCCTAACAACATTGCTCCTTACAGGAAGGAAGTTTAAATTTGCTGAGTCGTTATAATCTGCCTACTGTTTTCATCCATCACATGGTACTGTTATGCCACACTCATCATTACAGTTACACTGCTAGATCTACTAATTCCGAAACCATTTCTGTTTCTATTTGGTTCATACTAGGCTATCTGCCCTGGGGCAATTATAAGCCTAGCCCGATTCTGTATGGCTTACGCCACCCCTTGATTTGAGTATACTGTGCCCTTTTTAAGGTTTAGTTTACTGTGCCTCTGTCTAATAGTGACACGGGAGTAATCCCTGGGACAAACCTACGATCCCCCATCCACCTATCGAGATTCTTCTTGAAGAGATTCAGTGAGGTGCTCTGCCTCACATGAACTGGAATTCTATTCCAGAGCGAAGGGAGCCTCTGGGTTATGAACCTGTCCCTCCAGCAAGTTCTATTTATTTCTGTGCTGAGGTTCAAGTCCCTCGAGCGTGTGGCTCTAAGGGATTTAGATTTACTGAGGTGGAGCATGTCCATTAATTCTGGATTTGACATAGCTTTGTATGTCAGGCATAGATCGCCTCGAAGTAGGCGGTATGCAACTGAGTAGAGCTGGAGTTTTTTTAAGCGAGCAGCATATGGCATCTGTTTGAGACCCTTGATCCTCTTGGTGAGATACTTTTGGGGTCTTTCTAATTGCTGCAGGTGTTGGGTAAGGTACATCCCAAAAGGGGCATTGTATTCTATGATGGGCCTGATGAGGGATGAATAAAGAGGCACGATTACCTCTCTTGATCTAGATGTGAAACCCTTCGTGATGAGGTGGGCTATGTAGAAGGTCTTTCTAACCACTTTGGCAATTTGGTTTTCAAAGGAGAGATTGCTATCAACTTGGGTCCCCAGGTCCCTAATAACTTTCTCTGTACTTAATGGGTTTCCGCCTATGTGGTAATTTGTGGGCACATTGTTTTTGCCAAAGGGTATGACCATACATTTTTTGGCATTTAGCTTTAAACCATGGCGCTGGCACCAGTTATCTGTCTCTGTGAGACCTTTTTGAAGGATGTTTGTGTCAGCTGGAGAGTTGATTATGGCACCCAGTTTGCAGTCGTCTGCGAACTTGGTGAGCCATAGTCCTCCCACGTTTGCCTGTACCTCGGAAAAGTATATACCGAACAAGAGTGGTCCCAGGACAGAACCCTGTGGGATGCCACTTGTGACCGGTTTCGAGTCGACATGGCTCCAGCAACTCTCACTCTGTGGGTTCTGTCTTTGAGCCAGTTTGCGACCCATCTTGTGACATAGGGGTTTATATTTAAGCTGTATAGCTTATCTATGATGCCCGAGTGGGGTATTGTGTCAAATGCCTTTGCAAGGTCCAGATAGGCTGTGTGGACTACCTTCCCTTCATCTATGGTTTGGTGACTGTTTCGAAGAAGTCAACCAGGTTCAAAAGGCAGGATCTGCCCTTGACAATGCTGAACTGGGTAGGATCTAGTGTCTGTAGGTCCCCAATGTCTTTGTTTATGAGCTCCATGATGATCCTCTCCATAGCCTTGCAGACTAAACTAGTCAGGCTTATGGGGCGATAGTTTCCAGGGTCCGTAGAGGCTCCACCTTTGTGGAGTGGGACCACTGTTGCTGTACGCCATTCTGTGGGCACATATCCTGTAGTGAGGCTGAGATTGTATAGCTGTTTTATTTGAGGGATTAGTTCCTCTTGAAGTTCATGTAGGACACAACCTGGGACGCCATCTGGTCCCATGGAAGCAGTGTTTTTTGCTTTGGAGAGGACAGCCTTCACCTGAGCATCAGAGATGTTTGGGAGGCAGCCCTCTGCCGGGATAGATACTTGCTCTTTTGAGGGGGGGGGGGGGTGGAGAAGTTTGCACTGAACCTGTCTGCCAGGATATTGGCGATGTCTGTGGGTTCAGTATATTTTTTGTCATTTAGAATCAACTCAGAACAAGTCTGGGAGTTGCATCCCAGGTTTCTAACATAACTGAAAAAAGCCTTATGATTGTCTTTGGTGTCCTGTGCAATTTTTCTCTCGAAGCTGGCCTTGGAGGATTTTATGAGGGATCGTAATTTTTTGCTAGTACTGATCAGAGATGCCTTCCCTATTAGGGATTTTGCTCTATCATGTAGCAGCTTCCTCCTTCTGTTGTACAGTTTATTTATGGCAGGGGGTCCACCAGACTGGATGCCTGCTTTTGGATGATTGGGTCTTGGTTTTGTTTGGGATAGCATGATCCATGCATTCCTGGAGATGTCCGTAGAATGCGTTTATATAGGATTCTGCAGTTTGGGCCGTAGTTTCCACTGGCCCTGGGGCCTTGAAGGATTCCACTTCGGTTTTGAGAAGTGAGACGTTCACTTTTGAGAAGTTTTTCACTGTGGTTTTCTGGGCTGGGGGTGGGGTCGGGATGTGGACATCCAGTGAAATTAATTTATGGTCTGATCTTACCAATGAGGGATATACTTCTGGTGTGGAGCGTAGAGTCCCCATGTTGGAAATGATCAGGTCTAATATGTTGTCCCCTCTTGTGGGAGTGGTGACTAGTTGTTCCATAGCATTTGAGTTTATAATTTCCAGGAACCTTTGGGCTAAGGTGCTGGGGCTTGAGTAGTGCTCCCAGTCAATGTTTGGGTAGTTGAAGTCACCCAATATAATGGTGTTCGGAGAGATCTTCATGTTCTCCAATGTTTTCAGGAAAGCCGAGTGGGATTCCTGACTTTGAGAGGGTGGTCTGTAGGATGCTATAAACTGAAAAGCAGTCTTGCCCACTGTTAGTTTCACATGGATGGTCTCCGATACTTCGTGCAATGCCACTAACCTGGAGGTGTGGATATCCTTGATAAATATGGAAACTGCCCCTCCTTTTGTGGTTTTGTCTGGGTTTTGGGGCTGAAAAGCATGATATGAGGTATAGCCTGGAAGTGCTGGGGTGCTCTCTGGAGCCTTGAACCAGGTTTCTGTCACTGCACAGATATTGATGTTCTTCATACTGAGGAGAGCTTCGAGTGCGTGCGTCTTGAGGTTAAGACTTCTGGCGTTTAGCAGCATTACCCTTAGTTTCTTGTTCCTTGTGCTGTCTATGGGGGTGGGTTTGACTTTTGAGCCTTGCCTAAAAAAGGCACTATGGGGGTGGCAAGAGCCTTTGCCAATATCCGAAAACCCAGTGGTGACAGGTGCAAGCCGTCCCTAGCGAAGCAACGTGGCTTGTCGAGCATGTCATCCCAGGCTGACAGACACTGGATCCCCTTTGAATGACACCAACATTTTAGCCAATTGTTAAAATTGATCATTTTGTCTTTGTACTGTGGCATCATTCTAGGTGAGGGTAAGATGCTGCTCAAGGTCAGGGTCATACCAGCCTGGGCTACATGATCAGAGAGCTCCTCTATGTCTCTTTTCATGTAGTCCAGGGAGGTATCTCAGGTCATTCACACCAGCATGTACAATGACTGAGTCATATTTGTATTTGCTTTGGAGTGACCTGAGTGCTTGCATTATGTGGCGGATCCTAGCACCCGACAGGCAGCTCACCGTGACCTTCTCTTTATTCAGCCTGGTGAGCGGGACGTCAGTGTGTCTGACAATAGAGTCACCTATTACAAGAGTATCAGGTGTGTTATTCAGCCTTAAGGGCTGTGGCTGCTTGGCACACTGACTTTGTGGGTTATGTGTTGTGCGTGTTTTGTTTTGAGGTAGCGTTTGCTTGGATGTCTGCTTTGGAGGTCTCTGTTGCTTAGGTATATTTTTATTTAGAGCCTCTGAGTATGTTTTTGTGTATTTATGTGTTTGGTTCACTGATGTGGTGGGACTATGTGATACTGGAATTGTGTTGTGTGAGGTTACCTTCTCCTCCTGACTGGTTACACCAGTTTTGAGATGAGAGAGCTCAGCCTCCAGTTTGGCTAAATAGTTGCATTTCTCACATATATTTGAACCTGGTTGGAGGAGGAGAGGGTTGTCCGTGTACATGAGACAGTTGTAACATTGCCTCAAAATTCCCAGATTCACCAGCTGGACTGGAGAGGAAACCATTGACTGACCTTTGGACGTGCTAGAGTAATATAGGGAAACTGAATTTAAGACGGACCAATAGAGGACAGGGTAATCGTAGAGAGTATAAGAGGAAGTAGTGCTTATGGTTTAATACTGCTAACTTGTAGGATTACTTAATTGGACCAGTGAAGGGCCTTAGCATGAGAATATGGTGTTTAAATTGAGAGATAGAGCAGTTCTAAGGGAAAAAGTGAAGAGCAGACTTTGTGGAGCCAGGAATAGTTTACACCCAATTAGGCGGCGCCTGTGTGTGTGTGTGTGTGTATGTATTTATATATATATATATATATATATATATATATATATATATAAAACATGTGCTGTTTGCTTTATCCTGCCTTCTTTTGTATATTCTTAGACCATTATGAGTGGCCCCAACCTTTCTGAGAGAAATATTGGGACAGTGTAATTGTGTTTGTTTTTGAGAGACCCAGTCGTCTGTCATTTCTAGCTACCATAACTTCTGCCTCATCTTTGATCATGGTAAAGATTTTTGCAAGGTCGTCTTCTGCACTTGCTGCCATACATTAAAGTAAAATATAATGATCATCTGCAGAAATGTCTAGTTCATGCTTTGTCATGATCATAACAGTGACTTCAAATACTTTGTTTAGATTTGTTTCTGTGGGCCCTAGCCATGCATTTAAAGCTGACATCTTGAAAAACTTTGAGGATTATTCTTTGGAGAAAAATGTATTAATTTTTGTGATATTTATTTATTTAAAATAAAAAGCTACATATTCCTCTTTTGGTCCTGTATGGTCTGGAAGCAGTAATAACGACTATCAAAACAATAAAACATAATATTCAAAAATATTTTGGAATTGAAGTCAATTTTGGGTTGTTCTTCCAGATGACTTGGTTATTTTATGTTATCTTATTACGTTCTTGTTGTTGACCAGGATTGTTCATCTGAGAAGTCCCATTTTTAGTGGAGTCCTGTGAAGACCAGTGCCAACATCCAGGAGTTAATGTTTGGGGGAGAATGTTTATACAGTGTATTCTGATACAGTTATTTTATTTTCAAAGACAAGTTTTACACCAGCTTAGTGGGGTAGCCATGGAGGCTACTGTGGCCCCAAATTTCGCAAATTTAGTCATGGCTTACGAGGAGAGAGAGAGTCTTTGTATACTAGATTTGATTACCGCTATGTTAAGTTCTACTCCCTTTTTATAGATTACCTTTTTTGATTTGTGTAGGAAACTCTAGATGTTATGTTGGCCTTCATTCTATGCTGGTTGGATTCAGAACTGAGCATCGGTTCCGACTCGGCCTAATTCAAAACCTCGAGAGCTTCCACTGGCTCGAGACTCTTCCCTGTCCCATGATACTCAGGGAAGATTACCCAGATCTCTTTTGCCACTCAAGCAGATCGGGTGACTTCTAAACTGGCTCTTGGCTAAATGGCTTTTCATCTTTAACTTTTTTATAGTTTTTTTTATATTTGGATAGTTATTTTCTGTAACGTTTTAATAGTTTTACTATTAAAAGGGTTACTATTTTAATTCTTGACTATTTCCCCTGTTTTTTTGGTGGTGGTGGCCGTTGTCGCTTTTCTCGTCAGGCCTGTTGTGTTTCTTGTTGTTACAGTCCCTATCCCTTTGTTGTAAGCTCATTTTTACTTAGAGAGATTTGTATTCCCTTATAGGTAGCTCGTTTAAGTTAGAGGGCTCCTCGCAGCCCGTTTAACTTAGAGGGCCACTCCCCTACCATTTTGTTTTCTTCTCATTGTGTTTGTGAGGAGAGTCCATTTGAGTTAGAGAGTTTCTCCTCTGTTTGGTGTAATTATTCTCATAGACTAGTTTTCTTGTGTGTATAGTCAGTATTGTTAAGTTTCTGTTGTTAATAATATAGCGTTAACATTGCTCTGATTTTGAAATTGTGAGAGTTAGGGTTACATATCAGTATAGTAAGTCCGATCAGAACCGAAACCATCTGGTTTCAAGAAATGTGATAAATGTAACCAGAAGATGTCCCTTACAAATGGCACACCAGTTGTGTTTCATGCCTGGGTGCCCTTTATTTGCAAGGGTCTTGTGCTTTTTGTCATGCTTTCAGCAGTAGAGTACTCACAGAACGCAGAAACAAGATAATAGTGAGGGCTGCTTAAGACCCCTTTCTCAGAGGATTTGGAAGGGTCTCAGAGCTCTAAATCTTCTGAAAACCCCCTTTCTTCTTCTAAATCAGAGAAGTCTGATAAAAGGACTGCTTCTTCAGCTCCAGCTTCGGAGTTGCCTAAAAAACTTGTGGCAAAAGAATCTGGCTCCGAACTGCATACTGCAGTCAATATTTCCCTTTCTGAGGAAAGACAATTGGATGTGCTCAATAGATCTCCAAGATGCATACTACCACATAAAAATGGACAGGCGATCCAAGAGACACTAGCTGGACGCCAGTCATTACCAGTTTAGAGCCCTGCCCTTTGGTCTCACTACAGCCCCCAGAGTGTTCCCCAAATGCATGGCAGTGGTTACGGCTCACTTGAGGCAGCTAGGATTCTGTGTGTTTCCATACCTAGACGACTTGCTCCTAACTGCCACCACCAAGCATCTACTAGTACAAGCAAGGGACGAAACCATTCATCTCTGTTCCAAGCTAGGTATTACAACAAAGTTCAAAAAATCTTCCTTGTTGCTTTCACAACATCTTATATTAGACATAGAATTAGACTCAAGGAAAATGTTGGCCAAACCTACCCCCAAAAGGATTAAGGCCCTACACCATCAAGTCAAGAACTTGATATCCAAAAGAAAAGTACAGGCAAAGACCGTCTTGCAAGTTCTGGGTACTATGGCAGCTGCAATCATTTTAATACCTTTAGCACATTTGCACATGAGAGTTCTTCAATGGCTACTTTTCTCCCAGTGGTCCATGCAAGATCTACCACTGTCACACAAGATCATTATCGCAGAGTCCTGCAGAAAGGATCTATGGTGGTGACTTCAAACGACTCAGTTGGCCATGGGCCGTCCATTTGTTTTTCCAAAACCAACAGCCGCAGTGAACATGGACGCTTTTCATAAAGGGTGGGTGGGGCATTATCTAGGAAAGACTGTCCAAGGCATCTGGCAGGAACACAAGAACCACTTGTATATCAATGTCCTAGAGATGAGAGCGGTGATCTATGCATTGCAAGCATTCCAGGACTCTCTCCCAATAGGAACTATTGTAATTCAGACAGACATGTCAGTTGTGTGGTACATAAACAAACAAGGAGGAACCAAATCCTATCCCCTATGTCGAGAGGCACAAAGAGTATGGTAATGGGCTGTCTCTTCTCAGCATTTTCTGTCAGCAAAGCACATCCTGGGGAAATCCAGCATGATAGTGGACAAACTCAGCAGAACTATTCTGATGCCTCATGAGTAGTCCCTAAAACAAGAGATTGCGGAAGAGATTTTCTACATATGGGGCCAGTCCTGCTGCAACCTTTTCGCCATATCCATGAACGCCAAATGCAGCCCTGATTACCCCTTCAGGGAAGTCACCAAGGGATGCGCTCGTACACAATTCACTCCCCCCAGGACTACTTTACGCCTTTCCTCCCTTTCCCTTGATACCGAAGGGTCTTCAGAAAGCCTACACTTTGAAAAGCACAGTGATTCTCATTGCACCATACTGGCCTTGGCATATTTGATTCCCCTTTCTGTGGACCAATCTCCAGAAGGAACTGTGGATCCTGGACCCAGTTCCAGACCTTCTGACCCATTCGTCGGGGACGTTCCATCCATCGATCCAGACGCTAAAGTTGACAGTGTGGCTGCTCCAGTTCCACAGATAGCCATGCTCCATGGCAGTTAGATATATATTGATTTCTTCTCATAAGCCATCTGCCAGAAAACTATACTGTAGCAAATGGAAAATATTTTCACACTGGGCCTCCAAAAAACAATATAGACCCCTTTACGGCTCCCATCACAGCAGTGCTAGAATTTCTTGCTAAATGTTTTAATAAAGGTGTGGCAGCAGCTACAATTAGAGTCCAGCTAGCCACTGTATCTTTCATGTTGGGGAAATGGGACAAAAATCATGTCCCACAAACTCTGTAAGGCCTTTCTAAAAGGGACTTTCTTGCTAAGACCTCCAGTAAGAGAACCTCCAGCTTCATGGGATCTAAATTTTGTTCTATCCTCCTTAGTTTTTCCTTCCTTTGAACCTCCAATCATCATGTGACATAAAGGTTTTGTCATGGAAGACACTTTTCTTGGTGGCCATTACCTCCGCCAGACAAGTATCTGAACTCCAAGCTTTATCTATGCATCCTCCTGACATAGTTTTTCACAAAGACAGAGTCTATGTATGTACTAATCATTACTTTCTACCAAAAGTTTGCTCAGAGACCAATCTAAATCAGTCTATTGAATTACCAGTGTTTTTCCTGAACTATGGCAACAGGGCAGAATATAGATTACACCAGTTGGATGTACTTAGGCAGTTGTGTTTCTACATGCATAGAACTAAGGATTTCAGAAAGTTGGGCCAGATGTTCTTCATTCCACATTGCTGCAGTCCTAACCATTGGGTAGTCCGCTGTCCAGTCGGCCCGAATACCAAAGTATATGGCTGACGTCGGTCAAGGCGCATTAGACTGACGTCAGTACGTCAGGGTACTAATGCGCATGACCGACGCCATATCTTCAGTCTTTTTTGCCGCATGGTCCGATGCAGAAGCAGTTTTTGCGAGTGCAGGTTGGCGTTCTGAAATATTTCCGAAGCTGGAGTTTCAGACCGAATCAAAGTTGGCTAAGTACCCCGTTGGGGAGCATTTTGGTTTTTTCTTGCCTCAGTATTTAACCGGATGTCAGAAAAAGTGAATAACTGTATTTCTTGTGGGAAACAGATACCTCATAGGGATTACCATACTCTGTGTATACCTTGTTTAGGGCCTGAGCACGACGTTGTTGGTTGCCGCTCTTGTGCTAGATTTAACAAACGCACTATTAAGAGAAGATTAGACTGTGCCAGGTTAGTGTTTGGGAAGCGTTGTAATTACAAAATGCCGTCGGATGCTCCGACGCCCGCTTCGTCTAAGAAGCGCAAAGACAAAACAGCGAAGCCTAGGGTTGATGAACCGGCAGTCCCGGACGTCGGTTCTTTAGAAGGCTCTGCGGAGCTAGAGGTTTTGCCAGGAGTTTCTTTGGAGTCTCAGGCAGAAACTTTACTGTTACAGGATGTGCCCTCTCAGGAGGTAGGCCAGGCTGAGGGGGCTTCTCAGGTAACTGTTCTTCCCTCTGTTCCCAAGATAGTTAGAGCTTCTCCTACTGTTTCCAAAACTTCTTTGAGAGGTAGGCCAGCTACAGTGGGGGTTTCTCCTAGCACTTCAGGTTATGTGCCTAAGAAACATATGCTTAAAATGGCAGAAGATTTAATTACTATGATTAGAGGCTCTATGCCCCCTCCTGATAAGAGGCCTAGGGTGGAACCTGAGTTTGAGAGTTTGGAACAGTATTCAGAGGCTTCGGAGTCTTCTGCGGAAGACTTACAGGACTTTCTTCCTTATTCTGATTCTGATGTGGATGATTCCACACCTACAGCTTCTCCTCCTGAGGATTTCTCATTTTCAGAGACTCTGCATTCCATGAGGGAACACTTTAAATGGGAAGGCCAAGATTACTCTGATTCCAGGAAAAGGCTTAGGGAATTCTTATTTTACCACAACATAGGCCCTTAGCTATACCTCCTGTGTTGAATGTGGTGGAAGATGTTTTTGCAGAGGCTTCCCTGAACCCTGACTCTTTGCCTCCTGCTCCTGTTAAACCTGATAGGTACTATAGGGTGCCCGAAGCTCATAAGTATTTGTTTAAGAGTCCTAGGGCGGACCCAGAAACTGTTTCTCAGGGGCCTAAAGGTGTTAAGGCTTCTGTAGTTAAAAATCCTGTTCCCACTGATAAAGAGGCAAGGGCTTTGGATAGGTGGGGAAAGAAAGTGTATACTTCTTCCACTCTAGCCATGAGAGCGTTGAATTGTCAGTTTCACATGCTAAAATATCAAAATTATCTCCTTTCACAATTGAAATCTAAGGTGGATGCTTTGGCGGAAGGTATAGAGTGTAAAGAGTTGCTGGATTTACTTCATGTGTCTGAACAAGTGGGTAAGCATTCTTTGCAATGTGGTTTTGATGCTGTGCAGGCCTCCTCGAGGGTGGCTGCCACTAGTTCTGTTCTTCGCAGGCATGCCTGGTTGAGGGATCAGAATTTAGCTGAGCATGTTAAGACAAGGATTTTGGATGCTCCTTTACAGTCTGATGTGTTGTTTGGTTCGCCTGTGGAAGCAGTTCTGAAGAAAATGGAGGACAAAGCTAAGTCTATGCAAACTGTTAAAGATTTTTGCAGGTGCAGCCACCGAAGTTTAGTAGAAATTGGCCTACTAAGGGATGGACATATCCTGCTTATGATTCCCAGTCTAGGGGTAGGTCTAGACGTGGTAGGGGCAGAGCTCAAGGTTCTTTTAGGCCTAGAACAGGAGTTCACCTGCTCAGACTTCTGGTGAGGGCAGGGGTCAGTCCTTTCGTAAACAGACCCAATGACCTGCCTTTTCAGCTGCCAGTAGATTCTCCTCTGGCAGCTCCTTTGGGAGGAAGACTGTCTCTTTTCAAAGAAAATTGGGATTTAATTACTCAAGACAGATGGGTGTTGGATATCATTCACCACGGTTACAGGTTTTATTTCCATACATTGCCCCGTTTCAAGGGCATGCCAGAAGTTCCTCCTACACAAAGGAAAGAGGCTCACAAGCAAATTTCTCTGTTACTCCAAATAGGGGCCATTCAGCCAGTCCCTGTATCAGAAAGGGGCCTAGGATTTTATTCCGCCTGTTCCTAGTACCAAAGAAGGGGAACACGTGGAGACCAATTTTGGATTTATCTATCCTCAACACTTATCTGGACATTCCCAAGTTCAAGATGTTGACGTTACAACAGCTTTTACCTCTACTGGGCAAAGACCACTGGATGGTAACTTTAGATCTCAAGGAAGCTTACCTTCATGTGCCTATAAGACTAAGTTGCAGGAAGTATCTGCGTTTTCGAGCTGGAAATTCTCATTATCAGTTCTCTGCATTGCCCTTTGGCTTATCTACTGCGCCCAGAGTATTCACAAAGGTTCTGGCTCCAGTGATAGCTTACTTCAGGCTAAAAGGAATTCAAATCTATCCTTACTTGGATGACTGCCTGATTCTGGCTCAAGAAAAGGAAGACCTTCTACAGCATCTGGAATATGTTATAGCAGTGCTAAGATGCCTAGGGTATTCTGTGAACGAAATAAAGTCCAGTCTAGTACCCTCTCAAGACATGTGCTTTCTGGGTGTGAGACTGAATACAGCAGCCCAGATGGCCTTTTTAACCCCGGACAAACAAAAGAATCTATCACTTTACTTCCATCAACTATCTCATCAGTCCGTGCTGACTGCAAGGACAGTCCTTCAAGCATTAGGGTTCATGGCATCTTGTATTCTGGTGCTTCCCAATGCCAAACTGCATATGAGGAAGCTGCAATGGTATCTCAAAATGTATGGACACAGCACTGCTAGGATTTGGACACTGTCATTCAAATAATACCTTGCCTTCAAAAGAATTTTTGTGGTGGGCTCAGGAATGTCACCTAAACAAGGGACTCTCTGTGACCCGGCCAGAGGCGAGTCAAATTTTAACGACAGATGCCTCGGACATTGCTTGGGAGCTCATCTAAATGGAAAGTGGATACAAGACAAGTGGCCTGCCAGACTACAGCATCTACATATCAATATGAAGGAGATGTTAGCAGTCCAGTTTGCATTAATGGCTTTCAAGGAGTTACTTCTTCCAGGGCAGGTGTTGATTCTAACAGACAACACAACTGTCATGTGGTACATCAACAAACAAGGGGGAACACATTCTTATCCTCTATGCAGGCAAGCAATGATTTTATGGGAGACTGCGCTCAGCTTGCAACTAACTCTTCAGGCAAGGTTTCTGCCGGAGCACAGAACTCCTTAGCAGATGTGTTAAGCAGACAAATCATGGATCCCCACGAGTGGAAACTGGATCTTCATGTATTTCAAAGGTTGACAGTGTCCTGGGGAACTCCAGACATAGATCTGTTCGCTTCTCCACTGAACCACCAGCTGCCAAAGTTTTGCACAAAGAGGTTACATCACACAGCTTGGAAAGTGGATGCTCTTTCTTTCAGTTGGAAAAATCTTCATGTGTATGCTTTCCACCTCAGCCTCTTCTACCAAAGGTGCTTCTAAAGGTCAGACAAGACAAGCCACGGATGATTTTAATAGCTCCAGATTGGCCTCGGCAGCACTGGTACCCATTACTGAGGAGTCTAGTAAAGAAGCCTCCATGGCCTTTACCCTTGATTCCACACCTTTTGTCTCAGAGAGAAGGCCACCTGCTCAATGTCAAGCTTCGCTCTCTTCATCTAACAGCATGGCATATTCTGTTTTGAGAGACAGCCGGTCTCAACTTCCTCAACAAGTTTTAAATGTGATTATGGAAGCTAGAAGACCTAGTACAAGGAAAGTGTATGCAGAAAAATGGAAGAGATTTTTATTTTGGAGTGCAGCAAGGAATTTGGAGATTTCTGAGCCTAATTTGAGTGTGGCTCTTCAATATCTTACTGAGTTATTGGACAAAGGTTTGTCCTTCTCTTCCATTAAGATTCATGCTGCAGCAATTTCAGCTCACTATGATTGTGACCCACCATTGTTTTCGCATCCTTTGTTCAAGCAGTTCCTCAGAGGGGCAAAGAATATAAGACCCCCCCGTAGAGCTCCTACTCCTGCTTGGGATCTCAATTTTGTGTTGGAAAAACTTACTCTACAACCTTTTGAGCCTGCGGGTACTGCTGATTTAAAATATTTGACATGGAAGACTGCTTTTTTGTTGGCTATTACTTCTGCAAGAAGGGTTTCTGAGTTGCAGGCCCTTATGGCAGTAGAGCCCTTTCTGATTTTCCATAAGGATAGGGTATCATTACGCACTAATCCTTCCTTTATGCCTAAGGTGGTTTCTAGTGTGGCTTTAAACCAAACTATTCATTTGCCTACTTTCTATGCAGATCCCCAAAATAAAGGGGAAAAGATTTTGCACACTTTAGATGTACATAGGCAGTTGCGTTATTATTTAAGCAGGACTAAGGATTTCAGGCAGTCGCAGCAGTTGTTTGTTTCTTTTGCTTTGAGTTCTCAGGGCAAGCCTGTGTCTAAGCAAACTATTTCTAAGTGGATTGGGTTTTGCATTTCATTCTGTTATTCCCATCATGGCAAGGAGATTCCAGCTGGGATTAGGCCTCATTCCACTAGGGCTACTGCCACTTCAACAGCATTTCTTAGGGGGGTGGCAACTAAGGATATTTTAGAGGCAGCTACTTGGAGTTCAGTGCATACTTTCTCTAAGCATTACCACCTACCTCTCTACTCTAAATCTAGGGCTGGTTTTGCCACAGCCATTTTGCAAGGCATGTTGGCAGCTCCTGCTTCTTTATGATTTGCCAGCCTCCCTTACCTCTGCTTTGGGATTCTACCCAATGGTTAGGACTGCAGCAATGTGGAATGAAGAACATAGTACAGTTTTGTACCTACCATAAATGTAGATGTTCGAGGATCCACATTGCTGCAGTCCAATTTACCCTCCCGCCTTCCCCTCTGTGTTTAGGGGTGGTGGTGTGAGTTGCTGTATATTGTTGTACATATGTATATATATATATATATTGTATATAAGTTTGGTGCAGGGCTTTTTGGTATTTTGGTTTGGGCCTTGTCTTTTTAGGGTCTTCTGACATCTGGGGCAAGAAAAGACTGAAGATATGGCGTCGGTCATGCGCATTAGTACCCTGACGTACTGACGTCAGTCTAATGCGCCTTGACCGACGTCAGCCATATACTTTGGTATTCGGGCCGACTGGACAGCGGACTACCCAATGGTTAGGACTGCAGCAATGTGGATCCTCGAACATCTACATTTATGGTAGGTACAAAACTGTACTTTTTTTGTGTCCTTTTTGGAAAAAAAGAAAGGATTACCAGTCTTTAAAGTAACACTTTCAAAATGGCTCACAGATTGTATTTCCTTTACATACAGCTCTCAAAAGAGACAATTACCAGGCAAAGTGAAGGGCCATTCCACAAGAGCTATTGCAACTTTCTCTGCCTTCCAGTCCAGACTCCCTTTGGATTCCATTTGTGCAGCAGCCACATGGGTAAGACTTCATACCTTTATCACTCATTACAAAGTAGATGTGGCCTCCTGGAACAGGGCTTCATTTGGCTCCACGGTTCTGAAGAGTTTATTCCCTTGAGCCACTCAGGAAAGAAGGTGCTAGGGACGCTGTCCCAACCAGCATAGAATGAAAGCGAGATAGGACAACATAACATTAAGAAGTCATGTACTCACCATAATGTTCCATGTTTCTTGTTCATTTCACCTTCATCCTTGCATCCCACCCTCCTCCTTCACTCCTGGAGGATCGGGTGGATAATTCTATTTATAATTGGATTATGGAGTCTTTTATTCCCTTCTGGGGCTTATCTACACAAGTTGATTTATTCTTTCATGATATTTATGCTTTCGCTCGCAAACAGGATCTGGGTATCATGGGATAGGGCATAGCCTCAAGCCAGTGGAAGCTCTCGAGCTTTTGAATTAGTCTGAGTCGTAACCGATGCTCTATTCCGAACCCAACAAACCAGCATAGAATGAAGGCGAGATGGACAACAAACATGGAATGTTATGGTGAGTACATAACTTCTTATTAGGTAGATATTTTCCTGGAAAATTTGGACAGTGGTGTTGAGTTTCTGAAACTCCCCAGCAATATTCATGAGTCCAAAATAACTTTGGTTTAGACATTATTGATAGTCTCCAGTTGGTTCTCTTCTTTTGATGATCATTAGTTATAAGAACCTGACAAGTAACTTCCTGTTTCATTACAGCAGCATGTACCTCAAACAGCAAAAGGTACAAGTAATCAAAGACACATTTATTTGAATAAAAAAAAAATCTAATAAACTCCCCATCCATTTGAAGCAGAGTTCCTCCCTAACCCAGTTCAAGTATAACTTGATAATACAGTGTACACAAATGGAGCTTTTCAACCTGGCCACTGCTGAAAATGGGCGCTACCCAGTCAGACTTTCTTGGTAAACAAAGATAAATAAATAAATTTGGACCAATGGATGGGGAACCGAAATTCACCACTCGTTTGACACTTATATCTCTAATGGATATAGGAAGCCTATAGTGATTCTTCTCACACGTCTCAGCTTGTAAATGTTTCATCTCCCAAACCCCTGTTTACACTGCCAATGCTACCTGAACTTGTGAGAGGTTTGGGATGCATGGCTAGGCTTAAAAAGGCACTGGTGGTCTTTAGACTAGTACACACCTGTGAACTATCAATATGAGTTACATCTGATCTATGTGAAACGAATGGAACAAAGTTTTTTTTTCATGTATTTACCCATAAAATCAAATTGGAGCAGCCAGAGTATCTTTGAATATCCCTACATCATGAGAAACAAGTGAAAGTTATAATGGAATTTAGCTGTGTCTGATCTACAGTTTTGGCACCCCAGCTATTAAAAGAATAATGTGGAACAATTGAAAGTTATTTAGTGTGAATGAGGAATTATATAAAGTGGTGGTCAAAGAATCTACATTTATTAACAAAAAGCAGTGCAATATAAAGAAACATTTAGAAAGTGAGTTGGCACAGGAAGTAAAGTTGGCTCCAAAAATAAAGCCACTGCTGTCATATATTACAGCTGCAATATGTTCAGCTTTATCAATGATGGTCTGAGCGTGTGCTGCACAAACTAAGCTTGTACATATGCCCCACCAGGGTTATTCAGTTGTAACTCCATATTCATAGTCTATATTGCAATATGTTCCATGTGTAACTATTTTTACATTAGTAAAACTATACAAAAAGTGAAGACTAGGCTATAGGAACATGTAAGAGTAATAAAAAACAAGGACTGTTTAAATATTCTTCACAAGCTTTCAATAAGTTGTTCTGCTTTTAAGAAATTTTCAACATATTGGTTGTGTGGAAGATAATACAGGGGGAGGAAGTAAAAGAGGACTATCTAGAATATCTGGAGTACAAATGGCAGAGTTTACTAAATGCAACTGATAACTCAGGTTTGAATTCTGCAGTTGGTTTTTAATGTCATTTAAAAAGATTGAGACCATTAAATGTTGACTAGTGGATCATGTGATGTTTTCATATGATTTGGGAGTAAATTATATTATTTTTTACCTTAGCCTTCAGAATGCTGACATAGGTCATAATTTCTGCTTGCTTCTTTTGAAAATATGAGAAAGTTAAATGCTACTTCCCTTGCTCCGAGATTACGTAAGGCATCTCTGAATTATTTAATAGCTTCTGTTTCCTAGGTAACCAAACATTCTTTGAAGCATTCTTATGACTCTTGTGTTGCATTATCCAGTATAGCTGCTGCTATATCTGTAATGAGAAGGTTTGCTTGGTTACATTCATCACATTTACCAGAGGATGCCAAAGCTGAAATCTTGAATGCTTCCCTGTATTGTGAGGCATTGTTTAGCCATTCTGCTGAGGTCCTTAAAAGATTTGAAGAAAGTGGGAAGTTAATTCAGGGGGTTGCTCAGATTGTTCACCCCTGCTTTTCAAACTTTAATAAGAGCTTTCATTCCAGTTCAGGATCTTTTTTCAGAAAACAGAACAAATGGTTTCAGCAAGGTTCAGGCAAATTTCAAAAAATGTCAGTGAGGTTCAAGAAAGAAGGGGAAAACCTCCCAAAGCCAAGGAAAGTCTTAAAAGGCAGACTGATTACAAGCTCCTTCATGTGAATCAGCCTCTCACCGTGACAATCCTAAGTCTAGGTCTTCATTTTCTTCAGTGGCATCAGATAACTTGAAACAATTGGTTTCTGCAAATCATTCTAAATGGCAACAACTGGCAGTGGGAATCCTTCTGCCTTTAAAGGAGATTCCTCTTCATCTGTTCCATCCAGTTCTGGAACAAATGCTGTCTCTGGGGATAAAAGATCCCATCCCTGTAGAAGAAACAAGGAAGGGATTTTACTCAGGAGTCTTTCTGGTGTCAAAGAAAGAAGGAAATTTGAGACCTGTTGAAGACCTTTCTTTTCTAGACCTATTTATCAAGGTTCCAAAATTCAAGATGCTATCCCAAGAGTCTCTGTTGCATCTCATTCCTCCTTTCATTGTTTGGTAATCCAAGATTAAAAGAAATTTCATCACATCCCAGTTCTCAAAGATTTCAGATGTTTTTCAAAAATGTATCTGTCCTTCTTACACTTAGTTCTTTTATTGTTTATCTGTATACAGCTCCAAGAGTGTTTACAAAGTGCCTGGCATCTGTGATAGCTCATTGCAGTTTACAGGGCAAGCACATTTTCCATATTTTGACAACTGTCTTATATTTGCACAATCTTTCACAAATGGTCAAGAGTCTCTAGATAGTATAAGAAACCTTTTTCTGAATCTGGGATTTCAGTTGAATATTCAGAAATCTCTTAACCCTTCCCACATAATCATGTTTTTGAGTTGCCTTCTGGATACATCCCTCAAGAGGTTTTTCTTCTTCAGGGCAAAACCAGTCTCTGATACCAGCCAGGAAATATCTCTGTAGTTAACTCTCAGCCCATGTCTCCCTTGTAGATCATACCCAATCTGTAACCACAAATGCCTTAGACTTTGCTTGTGGAGCTCTTTCCAAGGGGGTGAAAATTCAGGGTCTATGAAGCAAGCAGGACAGACTGAAACACATACATGTCAAATAATTGTGACATTTATAAATTCTGTCAAATCTCTAAAACATTGTTGGACTCCAGACCCTATACTAGTAATCGTAGACAGCACCATAATGATGCAGTACATAAATTAATGTGGCAACCAGATCATAGCCGTTTGCAGACTAGCTGCTGTTTGCCTGTAATATAGCAACTCAGTCCAGTCCATCTCTTCAGGCTACTTATATTCTGTCAGAGCAAAACAGTATTACAGACAAGCTGAGCAGAATTAGGGCAGACCCCTGCAAATGAAAATTGAACTTGGGGGTCTTGTCCACAAAGGGATCAATTCCTGGAACTTCTAAAATAGATCTGTTTGCCTCCATTCACAACAGACAAGTTAAAAGACATTCTGCTCCAGAACTCCTTGCACATAGGCCTGTAAGACAGATGCCTTCTCATTTCAATGGATGGAAATGGTTCTCTATACCTTTCCCCTGATAACCAAGGTTCTTGTAGAGATTCAGAAGGAATCCGTAAAGATAATTGTGGTAACTCCATTTTGGCCCAGGCAACAGTGATTCTGCCTTGATTTAAAAGTGGCCAAGGGCAATTACTACAAACTTCTTCACAGGATGGACTTGCACAACATGGTTGTTACACCCCAAAGTTCAACTTCTTCATTTGACTTCCTGGATTATAGAGTTGTAATATCTTCCAGGCACCCTTTTTTAAGGGCTTGCAGAACGTATTACAGGAGAACAAGAGACCTTCTACTAGAAAATTGTATATGTATGTGCATTTGTGCATATGGAAAAGATTCCCTAGATGTTCATCGTGTTATACTACTGCAGTCATCACACTTGGGTTATTTTGCCATCAGGCGGTCCCGCAGTAGGCCGAATCCCAAACTCCTGGTCCGGTGTCGGTTGTCGTCGCTTCTTCCCTGATGTCAGTGCGACAGGGGGATAAAAGAGGCAGCCGATGCCATTTTCTTCAGTCTTTCTTGCCGCGCGGTGCCCGAAGCAGAAGCAGTTCGTAAGTGACGGTCGGCTAGCTCCTGAGATTTTCGAATCGAATTTCAGCCCGAAGTCTTCTCTAAAGCTAAGTACCCCGTTGGGGAAACTTTTCTTGCCTCAGACCGATGTCAGACAAAGTTAATAATTGCATTTCTTGTGAGAAGCAAATAACTCATAAGGATTTTCATTCTTATTGTATTCCTTGCCTAGGTCCAGACCACGACGTCTCTGGTTGTCGGTTTTGTGCTAGGTTCAACAAACGTACAATCAAACGTCGGGCAGATTTCGTCCGACATTATTTTGGCAGAAAATTTAACTATAGCATGTCGTCGGAGCAACCGACATCAGCAATGATTAAAAAACACAAGGATAAGGACAGGCAACCAAGGCCAAGACCAGATTCCGAGGCCTCAGCAAGGCCTGCCACCGGTTCTCCGGTTTTCAGCGAGGCGTCTACGTAGCCCCTGACTACTGCTGATTTAGAAATTCTGACGGCCTCCCAGACCGAATCAGCTGGGCCTCAGGAGCCGGTTCCATCTCACCCCTCGGACGCCAACTCTGACGGTGATCTGGAGATATTGGACAGGCCTTCAGTTTCTGAAGGTGTCTTCAAACCGACAACTATCTCTATTAAGTCTTATGCTAAACTTAAAGCCCCCTTAAAAGTTAGGAAACCAGGTCCACAGAGCCCCCCCCCCCCCCACAGGCCCCTATGCCTAATAAACAGATGCTTAAGATAGCTGAGGATTTAATTACCCTTATCAGGGGTTCACAACCCCCTCCTGACAAAAGGCCTAGACTGGAGGAAGATTATCCTTCCTCTGACCAAGCATCCATTTCCTCAGCTAACTCTGAGGACCAGGATTATTCCTTCCCTCCTTACGAAGACTCAGATGCTGAAGAGTCCATTCCCTCTGTCTCCCCCCTGAAGACTATTCTTTTGGGGAAACTTTACACACCATGAGGGAACACTTCCACTGGGAAGGCCAAGATTACTCTGACTCTAAGAAAAGACTCCGTGAGTTTCTTCTTCTTCCACAGCATAGACCCCTTGCAATTCCTCCAGTTTTAGACATTTTGGGTGATGTTTGCACCAAATATAGTCTAAACCCAGATTCCTTACCTCCTGCACCAGCTAAACCAGACAGATACTACCGAGTTTCTGATTCTCATAAGTTTCTATATAAAAGCCCTGTTGCAGACCCCAAAACCATTTCCCAGGGTCCCAAAGGGGTTAAGGCCTCTACTGCTTAGAATCCACTACCTTCTGAAAGAGATTCCAGAGCATTAGAAAGATGGGGGAAGAAAGTGTATACATCTGCCACTTTGGCCATGAGGGCCTTAAACTGCCAATTTCACATGCTAAAATACCAGCAGTACTTGATTACACAGTTAAAGCAGAAAATGATCCCTCAGACAGATCAACCTGATTTCAAAGATATGCAGGATTTGCTGCATGCAGCAGAACAGGTGGGAAAGCATACCTTACAGTGTGGTATTGATTCATTGGAAGCCTCATGTAGAGCAGCTGTCACAGGATCCGTAATATGTAGACATGCTTGGCTAAAATAGCAAGCCGTACCAGAACATGTCAAAGCAAAGTTATTGGATGCTCCATTGCAGAAAGATGTGTTATTTGGTGTCAAAGCAGAGGAAGTTTTAAAGAAAATGGAAGAAAAGGCAAAATCTATGCAGACAGTTAAAGATTTTTTACAGGTACAACCTCCTCGTTTCAGCAGAAACTGGCCATCAAAAAACTGGTCCTTTCCTGCATCAGACAGACCCCAAAGGGGTAGGTACAGACGCCCAAGGGGCAGAGGCCAACCACAAGGTTCTTTCAGGCCTAGACAATGGCATACAACAACTCAAAGAGTTGGAGACAAAAGATCTCAACCCTTCAGGAAACAAACACAATGACTTCCCTCTTCACCTGCCAAGCAAAATTGCCCTGGCAGCTCCTTTGGGAGGAAAACTGGCTCTGTTTCCACAAAATTGGCGCATCATAACAAAGGACAAATGGGTTATGGATATTATTACCCGAGGCTACAGATTTCATTTTCCCACTTTACCACGGATGAGAGGCATGCCAAATCTGCCTCCAAACCAATGGGCAGAGGCACAAATGCAAATTTCAGCTCTTATGGATATGAAAGCAATTCAAAAGGTACCTACAAAGGAGCAAGGTCAAGGTTTTTGCTCAAGACTATTTCTAGTACCAAGAAAGGACAAAGCCTGGAGACCCATTTTAGACCTCTCAATTCTAAACACATACCTGGAGGTACCCAAATTCAAAATGCTCACACTACAGCAGCTTCTTCCCATGCTGGGCAAGGAGTCTTGGCTGGTAACGTTGGACCTCCAAGAGGCATACCTGCATGTCCCTATCAGACAAGATTGCAGAAGATACCTCAGATTTTTGGCAGGTACAACGCATTATCAATTCTCTGCATTGCCCTCTGGCTTATCTACTGCGCCCAGAGTATTTACGAAATGCCTGGCATCAGTAATTGCATACTGCAGACAATGAGGAATACGAATTTATCCACATCTGGACGACTGCCTGATCCAAGTGGACAGCAAGGCCATTCTATTAGAGCATCTGGCATTTGTAACAAAGCTGCTAAGTTGCCTAGGGTACACAGTAAACAAAAAGAAGTCAAAGCTAATACCCTCACAAGACATAATATTCCTGGGTGCCAGCTTAAATGCAATGGCCCAGATGGCTTATCTCATGCCAGACAAACAAAAACTACTGACTCAATACTTCAAAAAGATGGCAACTTTTTACCCAGCTCACTGCAAGGAAAATCCTGCAGGCATTGGGGTTCATGGCATCCTGCATTCAACTAATTCCACATGCAAAGCTGCATATGAGGAAATTACAATGGTACCTGAAAAGTGTATGGACTCAACACAGGCACAGCCTCGAAACAAGTACACCTCTCATTCCCTGCCTTCAAAAAGAGTTCCTATGGTGGGCTCAAGCATGTCAAATAAACAAGGGTCTTCCTTTTGTCTTACCTCCAGCAAACCAAACTATGACAACAGATTCTTCAGACTATGCCTGGGGAGCATACATGGCAGGACAGTGCATACAGGGCAAATGGTCTGCAAAACAAATGCATCTACACATCAACCAAAAGGAGATGCTAGCTGTGCAAAATGCACTGTCAGCCCTTAAGGACCTCTTGCATCCAGGACAACTACTAATAAGGACAGACAACACCACAGTTATGTGGTACATAAACAAACAGGGAGGAACACACTCCTACCCTTTATGCAGACAGGCAATGACCTTGTGGAACACAGCATTGACTTACCCACAAGTATTTTCAATGATAACTCAAAGGTGGGGACGCCCAGACATAGATCTATTTGCCTCCCCCCAACAATTGCCTACTACAGAAATTTTGCACAAAGACTTATCATTCCCTAGCCTGGAAAGTGGATGCCCTATCATTCAGTTGGACAGCATTGACAGTCTGTGCCTTCCCACCACTACCTCTCTTGACCATGGTATTACTGAAAGTCAGATCAGAGAGACCACAAATGATCCTCATTGCTCCGGACTGGCCACATCAGCACTGGTACCCATTACTAAGGACCTTGACTCACAGCCCTCCATGGATCTTACCTCAGTTCCCACTTCTATTGACTCAGCAAAAGTCTCAGATCTTTCACAGTCAACTCAGAACTTTAAATTTAGCTGCATGGAGAATACCTTGAATTATCAATCAACACTTCTCTGAAAGGACGTCCTGAATGTCATTTTGGAGGCCAGGAGGCCCAGCACCAGAAAAACTTACTCAGACAAATGGAAAAGATTTTGTGCATGGAACCAGGCTAAAGGCCAAAATCCTTGGATACCAAACATTCCTCAAATACTGCAATACTTAACTGAGATGCTACACAAAGGCCTTTCTTTCTCATCCATTAAGATCCATGCTTCAGCCATTTCAGCTCAATATAATACGGATCCTCCCATATTCTCAAACCCTTTACTAAGGCAGTTTCTCAGAGGGGCTAAGAATATAAGGCCCCCCAGAAAACTCCCAACGCCAGCTTGGGACCTCAACTTCGTTTTAGAAAAATTAACACTGCCTCCTTTCGAACCAGCCTTCTCAGCAGAACTACAATACTTGTCATGGAAAACAGCTCTGTTGCTGGCTATCACCTCAGCACGCACGGTCTCGGAACTACAGGCACTTATGGCAGTGGAACCTTTAATCATTTTCCATCAGGACAGAGTCTCTTTACGAACTAACCCTACCTTTATGCCAAAGGTAGTATCCAGTGTGGCTTTGAATCAGACCATTCATTTGCCCACCTTTTATCCAAACCCCCAGAATAAAGGAGAAAGACTCCTTCACTCTTTGGACATTCACAGACAGCTACGTTACTGTTTGGATAAGACAAAGACCTTCAGAAAAACTGACCAACTCCTTGTATTCTGTGCTACAGGTTCACAAGGAAAGGCTATTTCAAAACAGACCATTTCCAAATGGATAGCACATTGTATCCGCTTTTGCTACTCGCACCATGGGAAAGCAGTGCCTGTTAATATTAGGTCCCATTCTACCAGGGCTACAGCAACCTCAGCAGCCTTTCTCAGGGGGGTTCCAACCAAGGACATTCTGGGGGCAGCTACTTGGAGTTCAGTGCACACCTTTACCAAGCACTACCACCTTCCATTATACTCAAAAAAACAGAGCTGGTTTTGCCACTGCAGTTCTGCAGGGCATGTTAGCTTCACCTAACCCAGTTTAGTACCAGCCACCCATCCATAGCTTTGGGATTCAACCCAAGTGTGATGACTGCAGCAGTATAACACGATGAACATAGTACAGTTTTGTACCTACCATAAATGTAGATGTTCGAGTGTATATACTGCTGCAGTCCAGGTTACCCTCCCACCATCCCCTCTACATACCAGGGTGTTAGTTATAACTCCATGTACATCAATCTATTGGATGCATGTCTATATGGTGCATTTGCTAACAGCTAGTACTATTGTTTATCTACAAAGGTATTTTTGCATAGTTATTTGTATTGCCTTCCTAGTTGGGGGCACCTGACATCTGGGGCAAGAAAAACTGAAGAAAATGGTGTTGGCTGCCTCTTTTATCCCCCTGTCGCACTGACGTCAGGGAAGAAGCGACGACAACCGACGCCAGACCAGGACTTTGGGATTCAGCCGACTGCGGGACCGCCTGACGGCAGGATAACCCAAGTGTGATGACTGCAGCAGTATATACACTTGAACATCTACATTTATGGTAGGTACAAAACTGTACTTTCGTGCCATATTAAGAAACAGGACCTTTTTAAGGCCCAAATGCCTCTCTTACTCATCAATGAAGAGTCATCTGTGAGCCATTTCTACATGCATGTCTTTCAATTTTGCATATCCGTTCACCTAGAAAACAGGTGGCTCTTTCTTGGGATTTCAGTTTTGTTCTGGAGAAACTTAACTTTGTCCACTTGAACCAGTTCACAAGGCTGAACTGAAGTTTTTAACTTGGAAGACAGAGCTGCTTATTGCTTTGGCATCTGCAAGATGAGTATCTGAGTTGCAAGCTCTTACAGTGAGTCAACCATGTCTCATTTTTCATAAGGATAGGGTTTTGCTGTGAGAAGAATCTTTTGTTTATACCAAAAGTGGTCTCAGAGTTTACCTTGAGCTACATAATCATCTCCCTTTTTTTCTTTCCAGATCCAAAAATAATGGAGAGGATTTTACATACTCTGGATGTCCACAGGTAACTATGATACTACTCTGACAAGAGTGAAACGTTCAGGAATTCAGGTCACCTGTTTAGTTCCTATGAAGATACGAAAAGGGGACAACCAGTGTCAGAACAGTTTCTAAATGATTGTCTCATGCTATTGTCTTTTATTGCTTTCACCATAATAAGCTACTTCCGGGCAAGTACAGGGCCCATTCTACTAGTTCTTTGGCATTTTCTGTGCATTCTAGATGCAGCAACCTAGTCTTCTGTGCATAGTTTTATATAATATTGCAACTTAAGATTATTTTTCCAGATTCAGGGCAGGTTTTGCTAGGACCATTCTCCAGGGACTTTTAAACTCTCACCCTTCTTCTTTCTCCCTCCTCTCTTTCAATGTTCTAGTAATCTACCCATGTAAACTGCTGCAGCAGTGATTTAAAGTACAGTAGTGTAAGTAAATATACTACAGTGATAGATGATTAATAGGTCACTGTTGTTGTAGGGACATGTCCCCTCCACCCCCAGCCTTTTTTTTTTAATTATGATTTTATGATTTTTTTTTATTTTTTTTTATTTGCTTATTTCCTAGCTTATACCTAAAAGTCAGGGTTCTAGCCTTCCTTGCTCTTAGACAAGACAAATCTGAAGCTTTGCTCCCTAGTCACTGATATTATGCTGCTCTCCTCGAACTGTTCAGCAGTTAGGGCATGTCGAAGGTACCCTAAAGCTTTGGAAGCTGTCCAATTGTGATATCCTTGCCAGGGTATAACCTGTGTAGCTTAGGCAATTACAACAGTGATCTATTCGACCATCTACTGTTATGGTAAGTTTACTTAAACAACTTTGCTATCCTTATTATCTTGTCCATCTGGTAAAACCTTTGGGTCTGAAGATGCTTGTTAGATCTGATCCAACCATATTAAAACTTGAAGTCCAAACTCCTTTAGGATCTTCCCCTTCTATAATCCTGTTGTATCCTTCTCTCCTCAGATCTCGTTTACCACTATGTTGATTTGACACTTGATTTGGTAACAGCTAAGTGCTGACATATTTTTCTACTTGTTTCCTATTTTCTGTTTGTTGGCTTTTTTGTGGTTAATCTAGCGCCTTTAGGATCTTAGTATAACTGTTAGTGTACATTGTGAGGGATTTTTTTCTTTGCCCCTATTTAAGTATTTCTTCACTTAGTCTTTGTAGCTTAGGCAAAGTGGTGCCTGTAAAAAAAAAATAATTTATTTCTGCCTAAAACACTGGTCAGCTGTACTTATCTGCTGTGGTGTTTTTGTTATGGTTCTCATATTGCCCTTTTTATGCTATGGTGAAATACAATAAACAAGAGAAACCTCTTGAGAAGAGCTTTTATAAATGCATCAAATGTGACCATAGGATTCTGCCCCGGGACACGCACAACGTTTTTGTCATGTGTCTGGACTGGAACATCTGACTGCAGACTGTATGGCCTAGATCCTTATGAGACTGACATAAATTAATATGGGAAGGTCTCCTTCTCCTGCATTCAACATCAGTTCAACCTTCAAAAAAATGAAGATAAGGACAGAGTGGCTAAGGAACATGACTAAAAAAAATGGAAATTGGAAGACACTGCTCCATCTTCCACAATGAAGGTACCCAAAATGGATCCAGAGCTCCCCGTCCCAGCATCTGCATTTAAGGAGTTTCCATGAATTCCTCCTTTATCGGAGCTCATCATTACAATTTCCTATAAGTCTCCCAGACCTTTTTGTTGGTAGACATTCTTCAGAGAGTGAATTACCACATTTTGTGTCCAGGCCACTTTACACTTCCTTCCTTCAGACTGTCAGGTCTTTTAGGAGTGTCAGCTACTTAGATTTAGAACGTATAGTAACTTTTATTAAGACTCAAATTGAGTGCCATCACAACTTCTTTGTTTCTACAGTGGATTGGGCTGCCCCTTTCAACCCTTTGTTGGCTCCTTCCCTGGTCCGTGTTTTGGATCCAGTGCATTTAGTGTCAAGTCACCCTCCAGAGCCTATGGATACAAAGCTGAATGGGACTCATCCCTAGGATTCCTTGGCTATCCATTCAGTAAATCTGATGCTGAGGTGTTCACCTTTGAGTGTTTCTCAGGGTCGTGAGCTCGATGTCAAGTCTTTTGCTCCATCTCTGGCACCTTCAGATTTGGTGCCGTAGACCTTGATCAAGATGCATTAGCGCAGATCTCATCCCCAGGACAGTCTGGATCTTCTGTGTAGGATGTGCTGTCCACAGTGCCACTCACGTCAGCTTCAGTGAGGGTGGATGCAGCATCAGGGAGAGTGTACCCACTGCTGGCTGATACTGGGTCAGCCTTTGAGGTCATGGAGAGGAAGATTGCTTCTCCACTGTGAACATCACAGCCTTCAGTAGTGTTGGCTCTACCCCAAAATATCCTATAATCTGTACCTAAGCTGCTTTATCAACCTTCCCGTAGACAGAGTAGAGATGATAGTCACAAACAGCCTCTTCAGGCTTCACCTGGGTCCTCTGATGAGTCAGGCTGTCTCACTCAACATTCTTAGAAAGTGGACATGCAGGAGGAGGCATATAGATTCCCCAATGAAGTCTCTTACCTGAGATATTGTCTTGGAGAATCTAGATGGTTCTCCACATTCCCTTTAGAGAATGCCTCCTTCAGTAAAATTGTAGAAGTGATGGCACAGAGGGAGTTATGGCATATTGTTGAGAGGTGATGGAGTGTTAAAAAAGCATTTGCTTTATTTCCATCAATGTATTGCAACTGATGCTTTAGTACCTCTTTACCTCCCTGCATTTGTTTGATTTGTATGTTATACTGCCAGTTAGGCTAAATAATTGTAGCTGTTGATAACCTGCCTTTGGCCTGGATAATGACTGAAAAGGGTCCTTGGGACAGTACACTTACTGGCAAACAAAAGTTGAATGAATGAAAGAATGAATGTATGAATCTGTCATGCCTCTGAGATGCATGGTGCAATACAGTATTGCTGTGTGTATAATTCATGAACAGAAATTTGAATGATGATTGCATTCAAAATGTTTTGGTATATGACTGTGGCCTTTTTTAAATATGTAGTAATTATGCAAAACTTGAGATCAAGGCTGAAACAGGATAACTTCAGCCGTGAGGAAAATAGTGTCCTCTTGCCAGCCCTTAGGACATATGGGAAATGTTGATTTATTAAAAGGGGGCCCAAACAAACGGAGAGGACAAAATCCTGGAATCAAGTTGTCCTTGACATTAATGCAGTGGATGACAGAAACTGCAGGTTAATACAGGGCAAGAAGAGGGCAAATGATATGGTGGGACATGCTAGAAGCAAGGTGAGGCGAATGCAATTGCCCATACCAGTACTGGGTAGGGGGGGGGGGGTCTCCAACAAATATCTAGTTAACACCAGATGGTGAATACCCTGTCTCTCTTTGTGGGAATTAGTATGACACAGACAATGATTACACAGGAATAATTAGAAATGGTGTGGACACTGGCTGTTATCGTCTGCAGCAGCAAGACTCATCTGCTCATGAAGGCTGGTTTAAAATCATACCATGTATTCATACAGAAAATTGAATGCAGGCAAAGAATGACTGCGTTAAACAAATGACAATTACTACTAGTAGGTGAACCTTGTACGTCAACACAGAATAGCAGTGAAGGCAGAGAGTGTGGTAAGTAACTCCCACACCCCCTTAATAAGCAGACAGCACCATATTCTGTTTCATTATGAATAATGTTTCCAAATAATTTTTGTTACAGGGTCAGTATCTGAAATAAACAGTTCCATCATACCAATGAATTTGGAAGATTTCAACAGCTGAATGGCTGTTGGTTATAATGATGATGAAAACAGTTATACCTATGAGGCAGTCTGAGGAGATTACCATACAGTCCCCAAGTTTAATGGCAGGATCTCTCATGCCACAACATGTTAATAACTGTACAGGAAGTAGCAGTGCATCAGAAGGTCAAGCACATGCAGACATTGCACACAACATATTAATAACTGTGCAGGAAATGTCAGTGTGTCAGAAGGTCAGGCACTTGCAGACACTGCACATAACATGCAAATTGTGCAGGAAGTGGCAGTACATCAGAAAGTCAAGTTCGTGCAGACGTTGCACACAACATGTTAATAACTGCAGGAAGTGGTAGTGCATCAGAAAGTAAAGCACATGCAGATCTTGCACTCTACTGCAATATCTCGAAACCTAATGATGTTGGTAGACTTTCAGAGGCAACAGTGACACCTTTAGAAAGGGGAGCCAGACACAGACATTTGTTACAGCTACCCCAAGAAACATTAAAGGCATTGTCTGCTCAACAGCAAATGTGCTATTACGTTGTTAGTGCTCAGAGCATTGCCATGGAGTCAGCTCGAAATGGTCAGAACCATCCAGGATATGCAAGAGGATTTCCAGCACTGTCTTGTGCCTTGAAATGAAAGAGAGTAGGGATAATGTCATCATCACACTAATGCTTAGTATTGTGGCACAACAAACATCAGTGGCTGCCTCCATTCCTATACTGGTCAGGACTTGGTAAACTCATTAGGAGTTAGTGTTGCAAAGGAGAAGACAGGGATGGGGTACTGTTTGGACCCATGGGGGCAGATCACATGACACACCAAGTGCTTCTCAAGAAAATAATATAACTAGTCAGGAAGGACAGTTACAGCAGATTTTATATAGGTCACGTCAGCATTCATCTGCACCAACCAGAACCTGTAATTTGAGTGTCCAGTTACATTTATGAAGTACTGTCAGATCAGTGTCTGCAAGATCAGCTGCATCCGTTATGTCACAACTTTGAACCAACTCACCACAGAGCTCTCATTACAGCCCCTCTTCAAAATCACTTCCACAGTCACCTAGTCTATCCTTAGGAGATGTGTATGACTCATTTGGTCATGAACTACTGTGATTTAACATTGACAGTTTTGTTACTTAAAATTTCAACTTCATAAACATTGTTGAATTGTTTTAACTGGAATGAGAAGAACATATATAAAATAAATAAATAAATGGTACCTCATGGAAATGTGCCACCACGTAAAAAACACACATAGATTTTGGCTTGATCTTTTGAGGTGACACCAAGAAATAGATATACTGATCAACGTGTGCCAAGGGTACAGGAATTGATGCACTATCCTCAAGTCTGTGAGAGCCCCATCTACCCAGACTGTTTCTGAAAGTTCATATGGCAAGTATAGTGAGAGTAAAGCATAAATCAGTGTCCACAGGGATAGGAAGTCCACACATTCCTCCAGTACCCCTGTAGGGCTCAGACATATTCACTAAGACCCTTATAATGTCCCTGTCCACTCTGAAACTGTGAAGTGTTACCTCATTATTAAGATTATAATGACTTATCTTCTGCCTATACTTCTTTTTTTTTTTTTTTTTTTTTTTTTTTTTATTAAACAAGAAACGCCTTTGTTAAGTTATCACATATGACATGGTGAGCAGGCAGTTTTGGCCTGGCCAAGAGAAGCACCTCACACGTAGAAATAGCAAGGCTAGCAGCAAGTGACTAGTTTTACTGATTGCAAAATAGATAGGATTGGCAAGACTCTGCTTTGTTTAATGTATCTGTGGGTGGCACTGAAAAGCTTGAAAATCCCACTGTGAATCACAAACAGGTGAGAAACTGCTTCATTACCATATAGTGAGTTGCATCATATATCATTTAAATCTCATTATCACTCAGTTTGTGTAAGCTTATTCCAGGCTATCGCACATTAGCTTAAATCGTCTCTATGAAATGCAGATGAGCTATGCTCATCCGTGAACAGCACAAATAGAGATAACACATCTTAGTAATGACTATGAATACCAGCCTAACACTTGCCCCCATACCTCTCAACTGCACAGATTTTCATAGAATGTCCAGATTTTTGCCTCAAATATTTAGCCTATTCCTTAAAAAATCAGTGGTTTTCTGGCTTATCACGATTGAGTGACGTCACTAAAAAGTGATCAAATAATGACATATATTTGAGTTTCAGACTTCATATCCTTCAGAAAATGCATACTAACACAAATCCTGTTATTCTAGCAAATTTCAGAGTTTATAACAACAATATTTTAAATCTGCCTCTGTTTTTGGGCTTTTATCCCCCCATTATTTTAGGCTTTGTCCAACTTTCTTGAGGTTTGGAGGTATGCAGTTGCCCCATGAGAACGAGCTACTCTGCTGACTTGAGGTTCATAACATGGAAAACAGTTTTACTGATTGCTCTGACCTCTGCAAGAGGGATATCTGAGTTGTAAGCTCTTATGGTGAGTAAACCCTTTCTCATTTGAGAACTAATCCTTTTTTTATGCCTAAAGTAGTATCTGAGTTTACTTTAAGTCAAACTATCTGCATCCAACTTTTCTTTCCTTAACCTAAAAATGAAAGAGAAACGAAACTTCATAACTTAGATATCCACAGACAACTCAGGTACTGTCTTGACAGGACTAAGTCTTTCAGGTCTTCAGATTAGTTGTTCATTTCTTGTGAGGGTAAGAGGAAAGTGCAACTTCTGTCAAAACAGACCATTTCTAAATGGATGTCTAAGAATGCTACCTTTAGGCAGGGTCATGGCCCATGGCCCACTCTACCAGGGCCTTGGATGTTCTTCGTGTTTCACTGTTGCAGTCATTACATTTGGGTAATCTGCTGGCAGGTTGCCCTCAGTCGGCCTGATTAACAAAGTCTTGGGTCCTATGTCGGTTGCTGTCCTTTCTTCCATGACGTCAGGTCGTCAGGGGGTATAAAACATGCAGCCGACGCCATTACATCAGTCTTTCTTGCCATGCGGTGCCCGAAGCAGAAGCAGTTCGCAAGTGCCAGTCAGCCAAATCCTGAAATTTTCATTTTCGAGTTTCAGAACAGAAGTCTTCAACTTAAATCTAAGTACCCCATTGAGGAAACTTTTTCTTGCTCCTTACCGATGTCAGTAAAAGTTAATAATTGCATTACTTGTGGAAAGCAAATACCTCATAAAGATTTTCATTTGTACTGTATTCCTTGCCTAGGTCCTGACCACGAAGTACCTTGCTGTCGGTTTTGCGCTTTATTTAATCAGCCATCGTCAGTACATTTTTGCCTCTAAATATTTCAGTTCTCAGTTTAATTATCCAGAAATGTCGTTGGTTAGCCATCCGACTACCGGAATTCTGAAAAAACGCAAAGAAAAAGATAGAGACAGGCCGTCGAGGTCCAAAACTGCCGACGATGCTTCTATTAAGCCAGTCTCCAATTCGCCGGTACTCAGTGAGGCGCTTTCGCAGCCCCTGATACCCGCTACTTCTGACATGCAGGCCTCTACTGAGACCCATTCGGAGTGCGGTATGCCGCGAGATGCTTCAATTATGGAACCCGCAGATGTCTCTACCTTGGATGGGTCCGTAGCCGCTGTGCAGGCACCGGCTTCTGAGGGTGTATTCAGGCCTACAGACTTGCATATTACACCGACTCCACCTTCTATTCTAAGGCCTAAAGCTCGATCTGTGTGTAAAAAAACTGATGCCCAGGCCGCATGTTCAGGCCCCTATGCCTAAAAAACAAATGATCAAAATGGCTGAAGATCTTATTACTCTAATCAGGGGTAGTCAACCCCCCCCCCCCCCTTCTGAGAGGCCTAGGACTGAGCTTGACTATGAATCTTCTGATCAGGACTCTGTTTCTTCTAATTCTTCCAATGACCTGGATTTGTCCATACCTTCTTTTTAGGATTCAGATGGAGAGGACTCCATTCCGTCTGCTTCCCCCCCCCTGAGGACTTTTCTTTTGGGGAAACTTTACATACCTTAAAGGAGTATTTCCACTGGGGAAGTCAGGAATTGTCTGAATTTAAAAAGAGGCTTAGGGATTTCCTTTTTCTACCTCAGCATAGGCCTTTGGCTGTACCTCCTGTACTAGACATTGTTGATTATGTGTTTCCAGAATCCAGCATGGCCCCTGATTCCCTGCCTCCGGGCCCTAGTAAACCTGACAGTTACTACAGGGTTCTTGAGTCCCACAAGTTCCTTTTCAAAAATCCTGCTGCGGATCCAGAAATGATTTCTCACTGGCCCAAGGGCATTAAGGCTTCTACTGCTAAAAATCCTACCCCTTCTGATAGAGACTCCAGGGTGCTGGATAGATGGGGTAAAAAGGTTTATACTTCTGCAACTGTGGCAATCAGGGCTTTAAACTGCCAATTTCATATGCTAAAATATCAACAGCATATTATGTGACTGTTTAAACAGAAAATGATGTTGATTTCTGACTGTTTGTAAAATAAAGATTTACATGATTTATTGCATTCTGCTGAACAAGTTGGAAAACATACTTTGCAATGTGGTTTTGATTCTTTAGAAGCCTCTTGCAGGGCTGCTGTTACTGGGTCTGTGCTTAGAAGGCATGCTTGGCTTAAGGAGCAATCTCTACCTGATCATGTTAAAGCAAAATTGTTGGATGCTCCTTTAAATCAGGACCGCCTGTTTGGCAATAAGGCAGAAGAAGTTCTAAAAAAGATGGCAGATAAAGCTAAATCTATGTAAACTGTAAAAGATTTCTTACAAGTGCATCCTCCAGGATTTAGTAGGCACTGGCCTACTAAGAATCGATCCTTTCCAGCTCCTTCCAGATCCACTCAAGCCAAACCCAGACACACCAAAAGCACCAGGTTTCAGTCCCAAGGGACTCTCAGAACTAAGCAATTGGGGGGGGGGGGGGCTCCACTTCCAAATCTGGAAATAACAAGACACCCTCCTATGGTAAACAGTCTCAATGACTTTCCTTTAAAATTACCAAGCACTTACCTTTTAGCCGCCCCTTTAGGGGGAAAGATTGCTCTTCATGCAAAAAACTGGGAACTCATAACCCAGGACAAATGGGTTTTAAATATAGTGTCCCAGGGATACAGATTTCATTTCCACACGTTGCCAACCCCAAATGGGTGGCCAGACCTGCCCCCCAAATCAATGGGCAGAGACTCAGAAACAAGTATTTTCCCTCCTAAACATGGGGGCTATTCAACTATTACCAGAAGAGGAAAAGGGACAAGTTTTCTATTCCAGGCTTTTCCTGGTACCCAGAAAAGACAAATCATAGCGTCCAGTTCTGGGCCTGTCTACTCTAAACACCTTTCTGGACATTCCAAAATTCAAGATGCTGACTCTTCACCAGTTACTTCCTATGCTAGGCAAAGATGCCTGGTTGGCAACTCTAGATTTAAAAGAAGCTTACCTGCATATTCCAATCAGGGAATCTTGCAGAAGATACCTACGCTTCAAAGCAGGCTACTTGAATTATCAGTTCACTGCACTGCCCTTTGGCTTGTCTACTACACCCAGGGTATTCACAAAGTGCCTGGCTCCAGTAATTGCATTTTGCTGGCAAAGAAATATTCTAATATATCCATACCTGGACGATTGTCTAATTCAAGCAGAAAACCAGGCCATACATATAAATCATCTGGCGTTTGTAAAAAAGGGTTCTAACTTGTCTATGGTACACCATAAACAAAAAGAAATCACAATTGGTACCCTCTCAACAGATTACACTCCTGGGTGCAAGCTTGAATACAGCTGCCCAGATGACTTTCCTCACGCCAGAAATGCAAATTCATTTGGTAACTTACTTCAAACAAGTGGCCACAAAAACCCTGCTATCTGCAAGACAAATACTGCAAGCCTTGGGCATCATGGCCTCCTGCATTCTTCTAATTCCATATGCAAGACTGCATATGAGGAAACTTCAGTGGTACTTAAAACGTCTATGGAATCAACATTGTCACAGCCTGGAAACAATGATTCCTATCATACCTTGCCTACGTCTGGAGTTCCTGTGGTGGGCAGAGGCCTGCCACCAAAACAAGGGACTGCCATTCACACTACCCCCTGCTGCCCAAACCCTAACTACAGATGCATCAGACTATGCATGGGGGGCTCACCTGGCAGGGAAGTGCATTCAGGGCAAATGGAACCCAAATCAAATGCACCTACATATCAATCAAAAAGAAATGTTAGCTGTACAGAATGCTCTGTTAGCCTTCAAGGACTACATTCATCCAGGACAACTAATGATAAAGACGGACAACACCACGGTTATGTGGTACATAAACAAGCAGAGGGGTACACATTCCTACCCCCTCTGCAGACTAGCCATGGCATTGTGGAACACAGCCTTGAGCTACCAAGTGCACCTACAAGCTCAATTCCTGCCAGGAAAACTGAATAAACTGGCAGATGGACTAAGCAGAAATCTCATGGACCCACATGAGTGGAAACTGGAACTACGGATTTTCAACATGTTGACAAGCAAATGGGGGAGCCCAGACATAGATCTATTTGACCCCCCCCCCCCCGAACTACCATTTGGACAAATTTTGCACAAGGACTCCTCACAAAAAAGCCTGGAAAGTGGATGCTCTGTCCTTCAGCTGGAAAAACCTGTTAGTCTACGCCTTTCCCCCTCTGCTCTCCTGAGTTCTGCTAAAAGTCAAACAGAACAAACCAAAAATGATTTTGATTGCTCCAAACTGGCTACACCAACACTGGTTCCCACTCCTGCGCAGTCTGTCACAAATATCTCCATGGCACCTGCCTCAGACACCTTCCTTAACTGTTTCAGTAGGAGAACCAAATTCTGCACTCTCAGCTCCCAACATTAAACCTTGCAGCTTGGCTAATCACTTAAATTCACCCTTAGCATCCCTCAGCAAACCTGTGATGGATGTCATCTTGGAGGTGAGAAGACCTAGTACTAGAAAATCTTATGCTGAGAAATGGAAAAGATTCTGTGCCTGGAACCAATCTTTAGGGATGAGCACAGCAGCACCCAATTTACCTTAGATTTTGCATTACTTAACTAAGATGCTTCACAAGGGCCTGTCTTTTTCCTGTATTAAAATCCATGCTTCAGCTATTTCAGCTCGCTATAACACAGAACCACCCCTCTTTTCTCATCCCCTGCTCAAACAGTATCTCAGAGGGGCAAAGAACTTGAGACCACTGAGGAGAGCTCCTATCCCTGCCTGGGACCTTAACTTTGTTTTGGAAAAGCTCACTTTACCTCCTTTCGAGCCAGCTGCTACTGCAGACTTAAAATTTCTTTCTTGGAAAACAGCCTTCCTCTTAGCAATCACTTCAGCTAAAAGGACATCTGAATTACAGGCCCTTATGGCAGTGGAGCCTTTCATCATCTTTCATGCGGACAGGGTGTCTCTGAGGTCCAATCTATCCTTCATGCCCAAGGTGGTTTCCAGTGTGGCTCTTAACCAGTCCATTAATTTGCCAACCTTCTATCCCAATCCACAAAACAAAGGGGAATGGATTCTGCATTCCTTGGACGTGCACAGACAACCTAGATTCTTCTTGGACAGAACAAAATTTCGAAGAAAATCTGAACAATTGGTAGTGGCATTTGCTGCTCGGGCAGAGGGGAAGGCTATTTCAAAACAAACCATTTCTAAATGGATAAGCCATTGCATTAATTTCGACTATAAGCACCATGGAAAACCTATCCCCCAGGGGATCAGATCTTATTCCACCAGGGCTGCATCTACGTCTGCAGCCTTTCTTAGAGGTGTTCCTACCAGGGATATTCTAGAAGCTGCTACCTGGAGTTCAGTATATACTTTCACCAAGCATTATCATTTATCAATTTTCTCTAAATCCAGAGCTGGCTTTGCCACTGCAGTCTTGCAGGGCCCTATAGCTGGTCCTAATGCTGTATAATCCATCCTCCCAACCATAGCTTTGGGAATCTACCCAAATGTAATGTCTGCAACAGTGAAACACGAAGAACAAAGTACAGTTGTGTACCCTTACCATAAATGTAGATGTTCAAGTGTATTCACGGCTGCATGTTTTATACCCCTGATGACCTGACGTCATGGAAGAAGGGACAGCAACCGACACAGGACCCAAGACTTTGTTAATCAGGCCGACTGAGGGCAACCTGCCAGCAGATTACCCAAATATAATGACTGCAACAGTGAATACACTCGAACATCTACATTTATGGTAAGTGTACTCAACTGTACTTTTCATCTATGGCTTTTTGGAAAGGTTTGACTTCTAGATGTATTTTAGAAGGTGCAGCTTGGTCTTCTGTATGTACTTTTACAAAGCACTATAAGTGTGATTCCTTCCCTAGGTCCAGGTCAGGCTTTGCTAAGATCATTCTCCTGAATCTCCTGGAAACAGCTTCTTCCACCTCCCAAATATTGCAAGCTAGGGTAATCTACCATATAGCTAAGGCTACTACAGCAGGCATCAGTATAATGGACATAGTACAGTTGTATAAGTAAACTTGCCATAAGAGTAGATGTTCAAATGATTACAACAGTAGCTGCTCCTCCCTCCATCCACTTTATTTTTTGATGTGTTGTTCATTATTGGGTGTGAACATTTTTTTTGTTATTCCTAGCATTGCCCTTTCAGGGCTCTGCCTCATTCTCTCTGTTGGCATGAATGCTCTCAAGGGTGTGGCACCCAAACCTGTCTTTTTAGTCTGCCCAGCCAGGTTGGCTGTGAGTGTAGGTACATGAAAGACACTCTGAAGCTTTGGAAGCTGGCAGGCTGTTACATCCTGAGCAGGATATAACCCAGTAGCTAAGGCTACTGTAGCAGTGATCATTTGAAAAATCCACTGTTATGGTAAGTTTACTTGATCAACTGTAATTTTTTGCTTGGGGAGCAGTTTCTGTGGGAGAAATGGTGTGAGACCTGCGGGACATTTCTAACAGACCAAAGGAAATAAATGTCAAAGAGATGATCTGATGTTGCAAATTTCATTCATTCCTTACTGATGGGTTTCGGTTCCGTCCTCGGAATCAACTCGGCCAGTACACAAGCTCGCACCAGCCAAAAACTCTCAAGCTAAGTCCTACCCATAGTGCTCCTCTTCTTCTTTCTTCAGATCTCGTGTGCCACTTACTTCTCAAGACATGCCAAGCCAGCTCTCAGCTAAGTAGTGAAACATTAATATATATATATGTGTATATATATATATGTATGTATATATATATATATATATATATATATATATATATATATATATATATATATATATATTTCTTGCTGAATACCATCTAGTCCTTCCCTCTTAGCAGTTAATAGTTCCCTTTACTGCTGTACTTCGTGTGTGAGGTTTTCTCCCCCTTTTTCCATTCTTTTGATATTGTTAGTACCATTGATGGTACAGGCCCCTCCCTTATCCTTGTAGTTGCTTTTAGCATTGTTGTTATTTCCCCTTCTGCCTTTCCTAAAAAAAGGATAATTTATTTCTATGTGTGTGTGTGTGTGTTTTCTGTTTATCTTTAGTAAGAAGTTGTGACTGTTGTTATACAATTTCTGTTTGGTTAGCCAGAATCGTGACGGTGTCTGATAGGAAGGGGGTGACCTTGTTCAAGTAGTGTGACAAATGTGGGTGAAAGATGCCCGACTCTGATGGGCATCTTTCGTGTATCTACTGCCTAGGAATTCCTCACCTCTAGATGCAACCACCGTGCGATATTTGTAAAAATTTTAGCTCTCACACTTTAGCAGAGCGGAAGAATAAATTAATACTGAAGGGATTAATGAAAACTCCCTTTTTGGAGGCCCTTTCTGAGGTAGAGGTCTTAACATCTCCCAGAAAACAGAAGAAAAAGAGAAGCCATTTGATTCCGACTTCTCCAGGTCCCAAGGAACCGAAATCTTCTCAAACAGTATCTGAACTGACACCAAAATTACCAAAAGTGTCTGCTCCAGTTGTTACAGCACCAGAGTCTATAGCTCTCTGTACAGTGCCGAAGCCAGTAACACCAAACATGGAAACAACAACTTTGATACCTGCTTCGGTAGCGATAGTTACTTCAGTACCAGACACATTTCGGCACCGACAGTGATTTCTTTCACGACTCCATCCTCCTCCGTTCTGAAAACTGAAATTTTGCCATAGGACCAAATACTCACCTACAATCGAACCCTTTTTGTGGACAGCAATATAGTTCTTTTCTCACAAGACCTGACTCTCCTTCCAGAGTATCTACATGTTCCACCAGGAGTCTTTCTGAAATGGACGTAGTGAGGCTTGCCAATCAGCTCTTAGCAGCCAGAGGAATTCCAGCTCCTACCAAGACCTCCCTCCCACCTGGAGCCAAATGTTTTTCTGCACAGACTCTGACATATCCTCCTTCAACATCTTTTTAGGCTTTGGAGCCCTCAGTACTGATATCTATCCTGGTGCCTACATCTTCGGTTCCTGTGATGTTACCTTCCATGGTTCTGAAGCTTACCTTCTGGACTTCGCTCCATTCGGAGCCGATCCACCCTCGGGACCATGACTGGTCTATTGGCACCATGGCCTCTAGTTTGGCGCCAGTTTTTTCTATGGCGCCGTCTATGGTTCCAGTTGTTTCGGCAGCTCCTAGTCCTCTCAGGGCTCCTATCCTGGAAGCGGGCTCATCGGAGCGGGGTGTGACCCCGGTCCCGAGGCTGTCCCTCTTGGTTCTGGGCTCCCATCCCTCTTCAGGTGGGTCTGCCTTCCAGGTGATGGAGAGGGTTTTTGCTTCACAAGCGTGCAGTTGGCACCTCCAGCATCAGAACCTGACCTTTCCCTTTCCTCTGGTATGCAATTGATGCAGCCCACTATGCAGGGACTTTGAGCATGGAAGCAGCAAGAAACCCTGCTGCAGGGCACCTGCTCTTCAGAGTCCTCCAAAGAAGATCCCACTGAGGTGCCACCCCGAAAGAGAATGTGCAAGAGGAAGCATGTGGATTCCCCTGCAGAATCTGTCACTGATGATACAGGTTTCGATGAGGGAGAAGGGTCCCCATGATCACCCCCTGAAGATGTCTCATTTGGAGACATACTGGAGATCCTGAAACAGAGGGGTGACTGGAAGCCCATCAGTCCTTCTACTTAGGAATCTGTATTCTTGCTAGCCTTCTGTGCTCGATTTCTTGGGTGACCCCACCTGCAGATGAGCTGATTAAACTCATTGTGTAGCATGCCTGGAAGGTCCCTGACAATGTTGAGCTGATTCCCCAGAGGCCTGATAAAATTATCTCTCCACCAGAAGACCACCTCATTGGTCCAAAGGTTTGGCAGTAGATTCCATGCTGTGGCGGTGGCCACTAAGAAAGAGCTTGCTGAAGAAAGTTTGACTGTCCATCCTCTGAACAGGGAGTCCTGGACAATAGACAGACTAGGGAAGCAGACTTCGCTTTATGGTCACTGAATTACATGGCACATTTTACACCTCTCCAAAGGGACCTGATTACAGTACTTTCAGTTACTTTGGCAGGAATATTACCTGAAGAGGTGCGAGATAAGGTCGCCTCTCAGCTTGCCACCCTAGAGTCCATTTCTAGCTCCTCCGTGTGCTTGATAGCTCATACAACCGAGGGGGCAGCCAGAACAGCCACTTCAGGCATTGTCATGAGAAGTCACGCCTGAATGTGCTTATGTGACTTTGCGGACCCCTTCTAGTCTTCCTTTGTCAATGCTGTGTTGATGAGTCTTCCTTGTTTGTTTGGCCCAAAAGTTAAGGACACATTAGCCAGGTGTGAGAAGGATGGAAAGACCCTATCTGCCATGGGTATATGCTTTTCCATCCATCAATGATCCTACTCCAGGAATGAGAGCTGTGGAAAGATGTGGCTCAAAAAATCCCAAGGGCCTTTCTGTGACACACGTAGCGAGCAGTCCCCCCCCCCCCCAGGGCAGAGGGGGAACTCATCTGGAAGATGCCCCTACAGTGGCAGAGGGGCCCGTGAAACCAGGGCTCCAGGGATTCCTTCTCTGGTCAGCTCTATCAGCGCTCCTGAAGAGCGCCTGATTGCTTACCTGTGGAAGCAGTCAGGGGACGTTTCTCCCTGCACCCCTTAGCATGGCAATCGATAACATTAGACTCATGGGTGTAGAGGATAATGCCCAGTGGTTACCATATCCCCTTCAACCTTTACCCCAGGCCTCTTAGGTGAATTCCCGATGTCCCACACAGTGAGAGGGATGTAGCAGTACTAGACGTCCTAAAACTTCTAAGGAAAAGAGTCATCCAACCAGTCCCACCAGACCAAATAGGATCCAGATTTTACTCAAGGTTCTTTTTAGTGCTGAAAACGACAGGGGACTGGAGACCAATTTTGGATTTCAATGCACTGAACAAGTTTGTCAAACAAACAAAATTCCGGATGGTCATGATTCAGTCCATCCTTTCATTTCTGTAAAGGATGACTGGGTGTGCTCTGTAGATCTTCAGGATGTGTATTACCACATAAAATGGACAAACAATCCAGAAAATACCTCCGCTTCCAGCAGAGAGCCAGTCATTACCAATTTCAAATACTGCCCTTTGGTCTCTCCACAGCCGCAAGGATGTTCAAATGCATGGCAGTAGTAGTAGCTCACCTGAGACTACAAGGATTCTGTGTGTTTCCATATCTATATCTAGATGACTGGCTCCTTACCACTCCAACCAGGAGTCTACTGCTTCAAGCCATATCGTACACACAAAATCTGGCAGAAAAGCTAGGGATCTCAATAAACACAGGAAAGTCAAAGGTTGTACCAACTCAAAGCTTGGAGTTCATTGGGGCAATGTTCGACACAATATCCTGCATGTCACCTTACCTCATCACAGGCTACTAAGATTGAGATCTCAACTTCAGATAATACTCTCTCAAAATCTTGTCCCAGCTTGACTGGATCTACAACTCCTGGGCTCGATGGCGGCTACAATCATGCTGGTTCCACTGGCAAAGATTCCATGTGAGGCTGCTTCAATGGCTCCTAGCATCTCAGTGGTCTCCTTTAACACACCCAAAGTCGTACCCAATCTGCATAACAAACTGATGCAAACAAGATCTGAATTGGTGGATGAAGCCAGTGGAGGAGTTATGTTGTTGCCCCCCCCCAACCCAAAGCCACAGTGGCCATGGACAGTTCCCTGATGGGGTGGGAGGGCATTTTCAGGGAAAGACCATCCAAGGCACTTGGGCCTCCTTAGAGGCCAAACTGCATATCAGTGCCCTAGAACTGAGGGCAGTGCTCCTAGTGTTGCAAGCATTCCAAACAACCCTTCCATCGGGAACAATTGCTATCCAATCCGACAATATGTCAGTAGTCTGGTCCATCAACAAGCAAAGAGGAACCAGATCCTACCCATTATGCTGGGAAGCCTTGAGAGTGTGGCAGTGGGTGATGGCTTCCAACCACTTTCTCTTAGCAACACACATTCCTGGGAACTCCAATCTAATTGCAGAAACATTTTGATGCCTCATGAGTGGTCTGTCAACTCTGTAGTAGTGACACAGAATTTTCGTCGTTCGGGCTGGCCTTGCTATGAATTCTTTGCTTCCCCCTTGAACCACAAATGCAGCAGCTTCTTCTCCCTGATCCTCCCCCCAGGGGGACTCCCAAGAGATGTCCTGATACTCGATTCAACCCCGGGTCAACTGTATGCCTTTCCCCCTATCCCCCTCATTCCACAGTTCTTTAAGAAAGTGCAATGGCTGAGAAGCAAGGTAATCTTCATTGCACCCTATGGCCTCTCTTGGTTCACTGTCCGTGGACCCTGGATCCAACCCCGGTACTTCTGTCTCACCCCCAGGGGCTGGTCCAGCCCAAGCTTCACAGTCTCAAGCTGACCGCTTGGTATTTCCACTTCCGCTGATTTCCAGGCAGATGAACCAATCTTCCCCAGCGCGAAAGAGTTTTTTGGCTTGTCATAATCCCTCCACCAGGAAACTCTGTCACAGCAAATGGGTCAGGTTTGTAACCTGGGCTAAAAAACAAGGACTAGACCCATTCTCAGTCCTGGTCCATAAGGTCTTAGAATACCTCTCAACTCTACTCTGTTGAGAAGCCTCAGCCTCTACTATTACAGTTCGCTTAGCGGCTATAGCCAATTTTCATGATGGCTTTAATGATTCTTCATTAATGCCCCACTGTCTTTGCATAGCCTTCATGAAAGGAGTTCTGCACCTGAGACCACCTATTAAAAACCCTACTGAACCTTGGAATTTGACTTTGGTCTTACAGACTCTAACCAGTTCACCTATCGAGTCTTCTGCCACATGTGACATGAAGTTTTTATCGTGGAAAACCTTCTCCCTGGTGGCCATCACCTCAGCCAGGAGGATATCAGAGTTACAAGCTGTGTGTTAATTGTGTGTTAATTTTCATAATAAGAGAGCATCACTTCGAACTAACTCTTCCTTTTTGTCCAAAGTTATTTCAAATTCAAGTCTCAACCAGTCCATTGATTTACCAGAAATTTTCTAACAAAAGTGAATACCGCTTATACCTGTTGGATGAACATAGACAACTACATTTTTAGTTATCCAGAACTAAATCCTTCATAACATTGGACCAGCTGTCCATTGCCTTTTCACACCCCAAAATGGGAAAAGCTGTTTCCAAGGTCACCTTGTCAAAATGGCAAAGAGATTGCATTACCTTTGTCTATCAACAGAACAAGAGTCAAGGCTCACTCCACCAGGTCAGGGTCCATTTCGGTGGCATTTCATTCCAGAGCCTCTGTGGATGACATCTGAGCAGCAGTCACTTGGGCAACCCCTCATACCTTTATCACACATTACAAATTGGATATAGCCTCCAGGGGAAGAGCATCTTTTGGCTCAATGGTGCTCCGGAATATCCTTCCATAGGGTCTTCCAGGACATAAAGTAGCTGGGGACTCGGTCCCATCAGTAAGGGGTGAATGAAGATTTACAACATCAGATAAAGAAGGTATGTTCTTACACACACACACACACATATATATATATATATATATATATATATATATATATATATATATATATATACACACACACACACACACACACACACATATATATATGTATATACATACATACATATATATAATATGTATATGTACACACACACACACATATATATACATATTTTTTTCTTATCAAATACATGTTATTGCTATGAGGAAAACAAGTTTTAATTTATATAATTCTATCAATTATCCATGCTATAGAATTTATGTATGACCTGTAGTCCCTCTGACCATTACAGGTGATTATAGATAATACCACAGTGACGTGGTACATAAACACGGGGGCACCAAGTCCCACCCTCTGTTCAGGCTGGCTTTGGAGTGAACTCTACAGTATTGTGTAGCCCTTTAAAAGTCTTGCATACTGCCAGAGCAAAATGTAGTGTCAAACAAACTACGCAGGTCCAGGGCAGAGCCTCACAAATGGAATTTGAATGAAGAAAGTCTTCCAGGAATGGAACCAGTTGTGGGGAACATTTCAAGTAGATCTGTTTACTTCCTTTCAAAACAAACCACTAAGTAAATTCTGCATCAGGACTCCTTGCAGGCAGGTCTAGAAGACAGATACATTTTCATTCCCTTGGTCCAAAATGTTCCTGTGTGTGTTTCCACCCTTTCCTTTCATATCCAGATTCATTCTGAAGATTCAGGGCTCTCCAAAAACTTATTGTGGTGAGCCCATTCTGGCCCAGGCAGCAGTGTTTCTTCCTTCTTATAGGGCTGATCAGGGGCATTTCCTATAATATTTCTCACAGATTGGATCTACTCACACAAGACAAGTGGAGTTTGATAGATCTCAGTCACAAACAACTTCAAGTGACTGCCTGGATGATTCAGTTCATATACCTTTTGGGTACCCTTATGTTGAGGATGTGCAGCGGGTATTAAGAGTGACAAAAAGTCTTTCCACTAGAATATCTTCTGTTAACCAGTGGAGAAGATTTTCTATTTGGTGCCTCGCCTATAACCAGGGACCTATCCAGAATTATTATGTCTGGTTCTCAAACATTTGTATGACTTACAATCCTATGGCCTATTTACTCCTTTGGCAGGGGTGTTTATCCATCATTTCAGCATGTCTACCCACAGAGCCTCCACTTCATTTCAGACTTTGCATAAGCTGTTCTACAAAGAGGGTTTTCTGTTGTAATGCAAGGTCACCTGTTATTCATTGAACCTGTTTTACATTTGAACCAGCTGTTTTTGTAGACTAACTTGTTTGTTGTTGTGACATCCTCAAGAGAGTGTCTGAGTTGCAACCATTCATGGTAGGGTAATCCATTTGCATTTCCTTGCATATAGGATTACCTGTAGGAATAATTCCCCATTTGTGTATGCCCTTACTACTTTGAGTGTACATTGAATCTAACCATCTCTCTCTCTCTCTCTCTCTCTCTCATTTTCTTTCAGAATTTGAGTGAGAGGGAGTATAGATTCCATACACTCTGGTTATGCTTTTGCAACTCTGATATTATCTTGTCAGTACTTGGTCTTTTAGGAAAGCCATACAGCTGTGAAATTCCAAGTGTGGGACTTGAAGAGGAAAACCTGTGTCATTTCAAACAGTTCCAGTTGTTTTTTTTTTTTTTTTTTACTGTATGTTATTCCTATTATAGTAAAGCATTTCCAGGCAGGAATAAAACACATTCTAATAGAGCCTTGATTTCTTTGATGGCATACTAGAAAGGGGTGGACTTCAGAAACATTCTAGAGGCAGGTACATGGTTCTCCGTACATACATTTACAAAGCATTACATACTGGATTCCTTTTCCAGGTCTAGGACTGTCTTTGCTAAGACCATTCTCCTGCTTCATTCTGCACTTTGTATCATTGCTACTTCTGTCTTAAATGGCATAGGCTAGATTCAGACTTGCTGAATCTAAACTGTTTAGTATCACTTGAGCAGTAAAACCAGCCAATAAAACCATCCATCTTACATTACGAGAGCCTCCCTGCACCCTTGTGGCATAAGTATGTAGCTCAGGACCATCTGAGTTGGGGATTGCTGGAATAAGGCTCTGTGTGGGGCCTTCCTATTGATAGTTTGTGTTAAAAATGTTTAAATTTGCTTGTATTTAAGCCTTGCGTTTGTGTGTAGCTGTGCACCTCACAACTGGGGTTAGCAGTGCTCTGTTTAGATGCAGATGCCTAGATACAACTTTTTCCCTAGTGAACAGTCAGTGGGACCCTCCCAATCTTCCCTGCTGCACTGTGGGCAACTCAGCTGAGCACTGAGCAGCATTGTTTCACTTTTTAATCCCTAATTCTCAATAGAATAAGACCTCTTGCTAACCCTAGAGCAAAAGCTGATCTAACTTGCCCACACCCTAACAGTACTTACGGTTTAACTTGCTCAAATGGGCAGTCAGTTTTCCAACATTTCTCCAACCAATCTGACTTGACATGGGCATCCTGAGGCAGTGTAGTAATTGCCTCATGTTTATTGACAACTATTTGCTCCTACAGCAAACAAATACAGTATGCGAGAAATGTAACTATACTATGAAACTGGAATCAGTTCTCTCACATAACAATAAACAAGACATCAAACAGGATGTCAGCACACACACACCTCTCCTCTCACACAATAAAGTCACTTCACATAATCCCACATAAGCAGAGGTACTCACTAAGAGCCTCCCAAAAGACCAGAGACCTCCCAAGCGCAAACAGCGTACACATACTAGAGCACAGCCAAAGTCTACTACACATAACAGCACACATACCAGTGTCTCAGTGAATAAGTCCCTGAGGCAGAATACCTCCAAACCAAATGTCCTGGTCATAGGAGATTCCAAAGAAAGACAGACAAATGTTCCCCTCACCAGGCTAAACAATGAGAAGGTCGCAGTCAGCTACCTGTCAGATGCGAGAATCAGTCAAATCATGCATGCTTTCAAGTCACTCAGCAACAATTACTGTTATGACTCTATCATAGTACATGTTGGGATGAATGACGTAAGACGTACCTCCCTGGACTATGTGAAGGGAGACGTGACTGAACTCTTAGATTATGTTTGTAGGCAGGTATGTCCCTAGCCCTAAGCAGCATTCTATCTTCACCCAGGATGATGCCATAATATAAGCAAAAAAATTATTAACTTCAACAATTGGCTTAGCTTCTGGTGTCAGTCCAGGAAGATCCAGTATCTGTCAGCCTGGGAAGCCATGGTCAGCAGATCACACTGCTTTGCCAGAGATGGTCATCTGTCTCCTCTGGGCTATCAAATACTGGCAAAGACACTTGCCTCCCCCACGCTTAGACAATACCAAAACAACAAAACTTCTGATGTAAAAAATCCACTACAGACAAACTCAAGGTTATGCTGCTTAATGCTAGGAGTCTAAACAAGAAACTGCACTCCCTGGAAGCTCTTCTGACATTGGAAGATGCCGACGTCTGTGCAGTCACCGCGACTTGGTTCAAGGTCACAGTGAGCAACCCTGTTGTGTAAGGCTACAATGCCTTCCACACATTCGTACTTCAGAATGAGCGTGAACGAGCCAAAGGTGGAGGAGTATTCATCTTCATTAAATCCAAATACACCTCAAGACTGGTTTAACAATACAACTATCTTGAGCTTCTCCAGGTCCAAATAACTATAGGTAAAACACCCTACCATATCATTTCTAGCTACAGGCCCCCCACCGTGAACCATAAGAAGCACACCTTGGTCATGGGAAATTTCAACTATCCTTCTATCGAGTGGATGACGTACACAAGCCAAACTTGATTGCCCTGAGATTCCTGGACTTTTAATACAGATGCTCTGGAATGGTTATTCTGCACCCCCACAAGGGACTAAAATGTTCTGGACTTAGTACTCACCAACATGGAGGATCACTGGAGTACTCCCTGTGTTCTGCCCTCTCTAGTAAGATTAGACCATAAATCTCTCATTTGAAGTAATGGTCAGACCTGACACTTCCACAGGAGAAATAAAAATGAGAAACTTCTCCAAAACAAACTATAGTCTACTAAGCAATGGTTTAAAAAGTTTCAGCCCCCCTACTAACACAGTCAACAATGACTCCTATGCAGAGGAGTACACAAACGCCCTGTATAATTACCTAAACAGCTGTATTGACTCTGCTGTACCCAAAAGGATCAAAAACAAGTCGTCCCGTAAAAACAAGACACCCTGGTGGACCTCAAGTATAAACAGGTTATATAACAAAAGGAAGAAACTGATATCTAAGAACAAGAGGGAACTTAGCAGGAAAAGAATACACTCCACAGCTTGAACAAGCAAATCAGATGTCTAGTAAGTCCTCTAAAGCTAGTTATGAGGCTGAATTAACTTCCCTAGCTAAAGAAAATCTTGAGGCATTCTTTAGCTACTTTCGAAATCTAAAAGGAAATACCCAGCTATGTGCTGAACTTGTAGTGGATGGTACCACTCATACTGACCCTGAAGAAATTGCCAACCTCTTAGCTGACAGATTTGGGGCAAACTTCACCCCCCTGTCCCCAGCAGCCATACCCCCAAGCATATCTGACACCTTTCTTCTTCCCAGTATCTCCAGTGAGCAGGTCATATCTACACTCTCCAAGGCCAAAAACACAGACTCTGTGGGACCAGATAACATCCCAGGCTGCTTTCTAAACAACCTAAAATATGACCTAGCAGATCCACTTTGCACTTTCTTTAACTATAGCCTGAGCACTGGCGTTGTTCCAGCAGAGTGGAGAGCAGCAACTGTAATCCTCTTGCACAAAGAGGATCCATCAACTGCAACTTGGGCACCATAGATCCATAAGCCTAACCACCTTTATCTGCAAGGCCATGGAAAGAATCATCATGGACCTTATCAACAGGGACATAAGCAACCTTCAAACTCTCAACCATGCCCAGTTTGGCTTTAAGGGTAGATCATGCTTACTAAACCTGGTGGATTTCAACAATGTCACCAAAGCCCTGGACGAAGGCAAAGCAGTTCATACCACCTATCTTGTCTTATAAAACAAACAGCAAAACTATAAGAAGATAAATGATGGCAGTAAAACAGACTTCACTTGGCACAAGATGTTATTATATCGTTATAAAATTAACACAAACAGTTCAATTAAAATAAAAACACTTCTCTTCTCCAACTTTTTTTCTTTCAGATAAAGGTGTTTTTATTCTAATTGAACTGTTTGTGTTCATTTTATAATGATATAATAACATCTTGTGCCAACTGAAGTCCGTTTTAATGCCATTGTTTATCTTCTTGCCTATCATGACTTAGCCAAGGCTTTCAACACAATTCCCCACTCAGGTATCATCAAGAAACTCTCCCAGCTGGGGATTAACCCATATGTCAATAGATGGGTAGCCAACTGGCTCACTGACAGAACCCATACTATCAGAGTTGGGGATTCCACCTCCACCAGTAGAACAGTTACCAGTGGGGGTACCACAGGGTTCTGTGCTAGGCCCCCTACTATTTGGAATCTATTTCTCGAATTACAGGTGAAAGTAGACAGCCTGAGGCCTACCAAGTTTGCAGATGACTGCAGACTGGGAGCAATCATTGCGTCCCTTAAAGATATTAGCATATTACAGGAAGGGTTAACACAGACAAATGATTGGTGCCAAAATCACTGTTTAAAACTAAATACAAAAAAGTGTATCTTTGTCCCCTTTTGCAAAGAGGTAACTGCTGCAAATTACAATTTAAGCAGCACCCAGCCTAAGCTTAAACCCAGTGGTGTGTGACTTGGAACACAAGCTGATAGCAGTCTAAACTTTGATCATCATGTGTCCACAGTGGTAAGGAAAGCCTTTTACGTTGCATACCTGATAAGTAAGGGTATTGCATCCAAGACCAAGGATGTTATAACTCCTCTGTACTCAACCCTCATCAGAAAACTAACAGAGTACTACTCTCCCTTTTGCATGTACCTCACCTGACACCTGCAGCAGTTGGAGAGCTCACAGAGGTTTCTGACCAAGAGAATTCAGGGACTCCAAAACATGACCTACATAGAAAGACTGAAAGCCCAGTTGCTGTACTCTGTGCTCTATAGGCTGCTGAGGGGGAGACCTGTGCCTGGCCTACAGAGCAGTCTCTGACCCTGCCCCAATGTAAATGCTGTACATCCGCAAATGAAATGGGACAAGAGTCACTCGCTCCAGAGATCTCAGCCTAGCCTGTGACTTAAAACATGCTGGAGAGACAGCTACTACTATGGAATAATCTCCCAATTCACATTAAGCAGAGCTCCTCAATGACCCTGTTTAAGCATAACCTGAACAACTGGATGAGAGATCATAAATTTACCCCTGGGGTGGCGCCCATGTCCCTCACAGACAGGGGCAGTCAGTGCTGATCATAGATTGACTCTGCAAACAATCAAACCATCTAACAGTGATCAGTTAGGGAGCACTGATATTATATGGCTAGTCTTGTAAAGACCCTAGGGCCATTAGCCTAGTAACCTCCTATGAACCTATTGGATTCCTAGACCCCTATCCTGCCTCCTCTTGGGTTGAATAGCCAACCCTAATAACTAAAAGCTATTGCAGCAGTGAAAATAATGAACATAGTACAGTTGTGTAAGTTGTCCTTACCATAATTGTAGTTGCTCAAATTCTTAGTTGCTACAGTAGCCACACCCACCCTCCACCCCCTTTTACTCTGTATAGTTAGTTGTTGGTGGAATAAAAAGTAGTATTTTATATATTTTTGTGATTTCAGGATGAGTAAGCTTTTTCTTTTTGTTTGGGCAAGAAATTCCCGAATTTGTCTGCACTCTGACTTCTTATTTCCCTCCAAGGGACTAGCCAATCTTCAGTCAGAGTGTAGGAGGGAAACAGAGCTTTTTGAAGACTGGCAGGTTGGTGTTTCCTGGGAAAATAGCCAAAGGCTACTGCAGCACTGAAGAAATTCAACATCTACTGTTACGGTGACTGCAGTTTACACCACTGTACTTTCTGAACACTTTACAGATTAACGACAATTAAAGTGTTGAAGAGTTTGTGGAAGAAACTGACAAAAGATGAAGGAGATGGAAGAATGCAAGTCCAAGGGAACCTTCTGAAGACTGAGAACATTTTTACTTGAGGAGGGGATAAACAAAGAGAATATGAAACATAGATGTGCACGATAGCAAGACTAGGGTTGAGAAAGTCACATTTCTTGAGAAAGAACATCAGAACAACAAGGGGGTATGGATGGCAGCTGGGAGTCTGTGCTGGTTTTGTGGTACTGTGGGATGGGGCCTTGCCTTACAGCTGTAGCAACCTAGTCTTGAAGTCTAGTTTTTGGAGGAGCTACTATGGGGATGCTTATAATTAGCTGAAGTATGCTTAACCATCCTGTAGTATGAGTTCCTATACAGGGACAACACTTGGCATTTGCAGCTTCTTGCACAGAAACCTAATGAAATACTATGCTACTAAGGCAGGTTGAGTAACTCTGATTGGGGTGTGGATCTGTGCATGCACTTTACAGCCTTAATATAATTGACACTGAGCTCTGTACCTACAGGCCATCAGAGTGATAGTGAAATGTGGCATTAAAAAAATCTAACCCAGCTAATGATTGTGGCCAGCCAGTATTCTAAATCAGCTGAAAATGATGGCCAGCCATAATCTGAGTAAAGATATGGCTACTTAAAATTCTCACCACTTAAATAGAGATTCCATATACCACCCCATAGAATGATGATGTATGCAAATGTCAAGTGGGATTAGAGGAAACAAAAGGCTCAGTCCTCTGTTGGGAGATTTGGATTGTTAGGCTGATAAGGGCCAAACTTACTTAAAGGAGAACTCCACCCATATGCCAAGTTTTTCTTTCCAAAAAGTGATTTTCCTTCCCTGTAATCCAATCCAAAACTAAGCAAGTCGCATACAGAAAAAGCATGATTTAATAATTATTCATGTTGTTTTATATCTGAACATACTTATGTTTGCCTTTCTTTCTTACATTTGTTTTGTCATCTGTTGCATAATGAAGGCTACTAAGAGTGGCTGAATAATTAGCTTAGGTCACTTATTCCAGCTATAGGGCAACACTGGCATTCAAATTTGTCTTAATTACAAATTGCCAGCATCACACCTCAGATAAATAGTACAGCCTGGAGTCTGAGCAAAAGCAAAGCTTTCAAGCTTAGTTTTCAGATGCAAATGAACAAGAAAACACAACTGACACTTGATTTACATTTTTTAATATAAAATAATTAGTTGCCTTTCATTTTAATCAAACTCTGGGTGCCACAAAGAAAATATTTTTCATCTTACCCTTCGGATTTTCTTTTAGTGTTTGATTTTGCATGTTTTCTACGTTGTATTTTCTGTAGAAGTGCATGTTTCTGCTGGCGTTTTGTTACAGCAATTTTGCATTGGTCTTACAATGTTTTATTAAGACAAGTCATTGAGCTGGGGAATATTAACTTCAACATGAATTATTCTAATTACAGTATTAAAAGTATTATAGTATTTGGGAGGTGCAGTGGTACAGTGGTTAGCATTGTTGCCTCACAGCAAGAGGTTCTCCATTTCAATTCTCGGGGGGGATGCCTTTTGTGTGAAGTGTGCATGCCCTCCCTGCGTTTGCTTGGGTTTCCTCTGGGTGCTCCCGTTTGCTTCTACATCCCAAAGACATGTGTCTGGAGCATTTCTCCCTGGGCCTTCACTGAAAATGGGCTGTGTCCCAATCGGACTTTCCCAGTAAACAAATGTTAAAATAAAAATTAAATAAATAAATAAATGTGAATGCTGCACAAACCAGCCCAAGTAACACGTGTTGATCACAGGTGTCAGATTTCTCACACTTAAAGTGTTTAAAAAGAACAATTAACACAGCTACATTTTCAAGCCTGTGATTCAAACATTTCTTAAAATGCTGTGTTAGAGATGGCCACTAATAAAAATCAAAGGAAGCAAAGTAATGAACCACAAGGACTGATGCTGACAGCCAGAAGTAGGCAGTCACAGTACTGTTGCAAGATAATGAGAGATTGAACCGCAATAAATGATCCTCTCATCATAGGGAATGCTCATCATATTGATTATTGCTGCAGTATCCTTTGCTATAGGGGTTATATCCTGCTATATAACAGCTGGCCAGCTTCCAGTGCTTCAAGGCACCTTCCACACACCCACAACCCACATTTTAAGGCAGTTTGAGCTCAGCTGACTAAAAGACAAGTTTGGGTGCAAAGCCTTTCAGAGCTTTACTGCTACAGAAGAGTATGCTTATCTGAGGCTTTTGAGGACCAACCCTTTGTTTGTGCTTTCCTTTGCGGGCCAGGTCAGTTACCTTTTGGGAAAAATACTTCAGTTTTCTTAATTTTGTTGATGTGTTATTACTTTCCTCTTCAATAAAGTTATTTTAAAGGTAGGAGTGCTATGTTTTAACGGACTGTCTCGAGACTGTAATGTACATTTAAACAGAGCACTATTTTTTTCTTGTCAGTTTAAAAGTGGTGTAAAGTAACTGAAAACATTTTTTTTCTGTGGAGAAATTTTTATTTTACGTTTTTGGTGCTGGCATAGTGTTTTAAAATGCTTTTTACTGTGTTTTTTTGTAAAAATTAATTAATTAATTTTGCGGACTTGTAGTGTTTACCAGCAATTGCTGCTTATCTTCCCTGAGAAAAAGGCACAATTTTTGGTTTGAATGTGGAACAGTCTACTTGTCCCACAGTTGGGCCATCTTCCAGCCATAATAAGATACAGTTAATCAAATAGCCTATACCACAACAGCAGGGTAGCAGTTTACTTCATCTGCAAGTGGGTGTCTTTGCTTGTGGTCACTTGTACCTCAGACCATTCATGTTTTATTCCTTATCCCAGCGGTCTAGCACCCACAACCACTGTTGACCGGGAAGTTAGTCATGTCCTATGTGGCTGTTGGGGTCACCTCAGTGGGCAAAGTAGAGTCACTGTTGTCAGTCCTGAGAGAGGAAACGGGGAAGATTTCTCTGTTGTGTCAGAATGCTGTACCCATCCTTGGGAAAGCTGCTGCCACCATAAATAACACTGTTGCCCCCATTTTTCTTGTCAAAAAGAAACAGAAAACATGGAATGCGTCTCCTACTCTTTCAACTTTCTTTGGATAAGCGTAGTTTACTTGGTCTGGCTCATGGCTTAATTCAAGCTATTGACCCTTCTTGGAAAGTACTTTCTAGTTAAAAAAGGGGGATTTCTCTTTTCATGAAGAGATTCAAGATTCTAAATCTCAACAGGAAATTGCAGTGATGGGCACAGTTGTTTTCCCCTCATATTTCAAACTCGGAGGAGAGTTCAGTTTCTGATTCTGTCTGTGGGGGTACTTTTACTAGAATGTGCCACTGGTTTCACTTGGAGAACACTGAGGTTTCTCAGTCCCTCTGAAAATACTGAGATTTTACAGAAGGATTTTGCAGAAACTACACTCATTCCTCCTGTTCTTTCTGCTTTAGAGGATGCATGTGTCATTAACTGCAGTTTTTCTGATAGTCAGCTAACTGCCCCATAAAAGGATATGTTACAAGTTCCTCAGTCTTTTACATTTTTATACAACATTCAAAAACCTGGCCCAGCAGCTATAGCTTTAGTTGATCGAATTGCTGCTAAGCTCTTAGTTAATTCCAATCCTACCATTTCTGGTAAGGATGGGGAAATTATTGATAGGTATGGGGAAAAGTGTATACTTCTGCAACTTTGATTTTCAGAATTTTAAATTGTCTGGCTCATATGTTATAGATTGTTCTGACAAATTTTGAAAGTATGGGAATGTTTTATCTTCAGTTTCTTCTTGTGAGGCAAAATAATTTAGTTTCTTCTGCACAAGTTACTAATCACAGTGTGTGTATGACTCGGTTGGTACTTCCAGGATATGGCAACTCATACTGTATTGAGGAAATTTACATAGCTGCATTCTCAGAACCTCACACAGATAATGTTAAAAATGAGATTTTAAATTCTTCCTTGGATAGATATTTCATGTTTGTCCTTTCTGCTACAGAGGTGATCACAAAGTATGATGAAAGGGGCAAGCTGATCCAGGAAAACTCTAGCTCTCCTTTTATATCTCTTTATTCAGTTTTGGCAAAAAAAAAAAAAAAAAAAAAAAACAGAATAAACAGTCTCAACAAATACAGCTAAACAGACGTTTAAGAAGAAATGTCAGAAAGGTTCCAGGTCTAGAACCTATTAAAATCAAGGACAATCCAGCAAGTTTGAATGACTGTTCAAGAGACATCGTGACCCTCTCCCATACTGGCCTCTTTTTTCCTTCCAGAAAGTCTGAATCTGCATTTTCATCCTCCATATCAGACTGCCTTGTTTCCACCTATTCCTCATCACATACTGTCTTAAGGAGTGATGGAAGCTATTCTTCCTTCCCAGGTGGGGAATGTTTTTATTGAAAGATGTTCCTATTGCTAAAGAAAGAAAATGCTTAGAGACCAGTTCTGGATTTTTCTTTCTTAAACTTGCTTGTGATAGTGCCCAAATTCAAAATTATGTCTCTTCACAATCTGTCCCTGTTCTTCTCTTTCAAGTTGCTTGACAACACTAAACTACCTTTTGCTATGCTCACCATAACAAAACTATTCCAGGCAGGGTCAAGGCCTACTCTGTCAGGGCCTTTGCTTCATCTGTGGCTTTCTGGAAAAGGCTGGATTCCAGAAGTATTCTAAAAGCTTCTACTTGGTCCTCTGTACATACTTTTACAAAGGATTATAAACTTGATTCCTTCTCTAGGACCAGATCAAGCTTTGCTACCTTTGCCTCTCCTACCTCCCAAGTGTAATTAGCTAAGGTAATCTACCCATATAGCTAAGGCTACTAGAGCAATGATCGATATGATGAACATGGTATAGTTGTGTAAGTTAAATTCACCATAACAGTAGATGTTCACATAATCAGTGCTTCAGGCAGCCACTCCATCCCTCCACCCCCACTTGTTTTTTTTTTTTTTTTTTTTTGGTGTTTTTTTTTTTATGCCAGGGTGTGGATATTTTTTGTAATTCCCAGCATTGTCCTTTCAGGGCTCAGCCTCTTGCGCTCTACTGGCTGGAAAGCACTGAAGGGCTTTGTGCCCAAATCCAGCTTTTAGACGGCTCAGTTCAAGCAAGAAAGGTGCTCAAAGGCTTTGGAAACTAGTTGACTGTTACATCCTTGGCAGGATTTAACTCGTATAGCTAAGGCTACTGCAGCAGTGATCATTCGAACATTTACTGTCATGTTAAGTTTAACTACACACCTGTACTTTTCCCTGCCTTTCCCTATAAAATTACATCAGGGAGGTGAAGGCATTGACTGGAAAACAAAATCATGCTACCCTTGGCAGCCACCTTTCAGACAATTTTGGGATATAACAAATTAGAAAGTAATAACCACTTACTTTGATTCAGAGGTATTAGTAATGCAGAAAGTTCATGATGTGCTGAAAGCACATATATTTTTTTTCAGTTTTTAGGTGCTTTTCTACTTTAATGGAGTTCATTTTAAGGGCCATTAGAGGAAGTATTTTTCCATGGTGGAAGTGGTGGAGCCATGGAATCTGTCTGACTGGACGATGGTGATATTGAGTCTAGGGATACATTCAGAATAAGATGTGATAACTTTTGGGGTAGGTTTAAAAGCACTGGAGTAGCTCTGCAAAGATGCCTGCTAAATTTGAATTTTCAAACAATTAGTAAGACCTTTTGTCTGTTTTGATGGGTCCATCTCCAGGATATTTACTGTTTTTGTTAGGCAAGTAGTTATAACTGTTAGCATGTTACTGTTCAGTTTTGTATGTTATATAATTTTTCATAATAAGCTAAAATGAAACAAAAATATCAGTGATATCCACATTTCTAACTCATTTCCAACATCAAAACAAAAATGCACACTGACTCACTCTTTTCATTAAACTGCACACTGTCTCTCCTTCAGTTGCTTTCATCACAATTTCTAATCTGAAACCTATGTAGGTAGACAGTATTTTGGCATACAAGTTATTACTCTTTTGAGCGGTTACGCATTCAAAAGAACCTGGACAAAGAGCAAGGCTTGGACAATCTGGAATCAAAATGCACCAAATGAGCACCTTTACCAAACTTGCCTTTCTCTTAGAAAACAAACCAGAATAGCAACCCTTTCTGCTAAATCCACGTATTTAAGAGAGATACAAATGAGGGCTACCAGAACCTAAGCATTTTTGGAAGGAAAGAAAGAAAGAAAGCCCCTCGCAGGCCAAATTTCCATCCCCTCATCCACCCCCCCCCAAAAAAACAGCATAAGAAACCAGTCTTTAGATAACTAAAAAAGGTTTCCTTGTCCTTCGAACCACACTTCCTCAAATTGCAACTTATTACCAGTGTTGTGTCCTTAGTAGACTATGTGGAATCCTTCTACTTCTCTGAGATCTCTGTCAGAGAAATTAACAACTTACTAAAAACTTTAAATTCTCCTCTGCAAACATCAGTTCCCTACACCTATCTACAACATTTCACATAGTTCACCAGTGACAAGGCACACTGTCATTATTACACTTTCAAATGTGCATCCTCTCAAAACTCAGAATGAATGTTCAATCTCTTCCCACTAGCTAAAATCTTTGAAAAATGTATTTTCAAACAAATGCATAAACATGTCAGTAGCAAGGGCCTCCTCTCAGACAAGCAGCATGGTTTCAGAAATGCATTTAGTACCACTACAACCTTCTTTCAGCAACACATACACACACACACAATCTGCAATAATATCAACAATAGCCTTATTACAGATGGCATATTTGTTGATATGAGTGGAGGACTTATTTCTGGTATGAATACAATAAAATGGTTCCTAATCTGTCTTGAAGGTAAATCCTTTCCAGTAACCGTTTTTCATTAAATGATATGCTGAGTATTAGTGTCCATGTAGAATCTGTCTTATGGCCCCTCCTATTATCATTATTCATTAATGACCTTAAGAAAGACTTTCCTTTGGTTAATGTTACATTATATGCTGGCAATATACTACTGCTAGCATCGCACCAGTCTCCCTCTAACCTGTAAAAACTCCAACACTCCTTTTCTAACCTCTGTACATACATAGACAGTGTTTACATTAACAATAAAAAGACCAATTTGATGCTGTTTGATACCTGTCACAAACTACCACAACTGTCTTGCATAAAAATAATCATTAACCATAACAATAGCATTCCTGGTGTGTCGAACTATAGATACTTAAGTGATTACTCTTGACCCCTGTCTCAACTTACAACATATATACTGACAGTATAGTTAATAATATCCTATCACAACTAAAATTGTGCTGTAGAATGTCATACCTTCTCTCTCTTGCTGTTCACATTTCACTTTGTAAAAATGTACTTATTCCAAAACTGAAGTAATGGTTATCATTATTAGTCTTTCATTCTGCATACAACATACACAGGCCAGGTTCCAGACTGCAGAAAACAAAATTTGCAGATTCATATTGCTTGCAGACCCTTATACCTACCACTGCAATCTTAAAAATCTCAACTGGCTAGCCGTCACAGAAAGGTCAACCTATCTCTCAGGTATGCTGATATATAAAACTCGAAAAGAGGGCTACTGCTTTCCATTGAAGAGAAAACTCCTACTCAGACAACAGTCATACTCCCTAGGAAATAGTCAAAAACATGTTATCTCTTTCAAAATGGTTGTAAGGGAACATGCTCTTTCTAAATTAGAGCCTGTTATATAAAACAATCTCCCTCAAGAGATAAACGGCCAGGATTCTCTTCAAATGTTTAAATCATCCCTTACAGAACATCTTCACAGTGAAATAGCATTTAAGGTCTACATTGTTAGCAGCAAGCTGCATAGACCAATCTAACCCCTTCCAGAAATGTAAGCTATACTTTTAACAAATGTGGGCTCTTAATTCATTCATTGCATCTCTGGGCCTTACAGTTAACTTAGCTTACTCTTCACAACTATATATTTATGTGATTTCTGCTCATTTGCTCTTGTGTTAGTATGATTATATCAACTATGTTAAGATGGTTTTGAGTAATAGATGTTATGTATTTTCCTTTCCTTGCTATTATGTCAGTGCCATTACCTCAACTGTATCAAGAAGCTTTGATCAATAGATGTTATGTCAAAATGTACAATTTAAACACATGTATAACTATTTAAGTATTAGTGCCAATTTGAAATATATGTCCTGTTGCCTTATGGGCCCACGTCATGGTGGAAAAAGGTCTTTGGACCATCTCACTCACCAAGTTAACAAGCAACAAATAAATAAGCAAATGGTTCTTTTTTCTGTTAAACATTTGAGTCTTAGAAGTCTCCATGCCTTTGCACTTGGCTGTTCTAAGCTCTTAGCAGCAGCATAACTCCTGGCAGAGCAATTATATTCACAATCTGCATCTGGTCCTTTGGGAGTCATTTCATGTACAAATCTAGAAGATAGACTTCCTTCATGAAACAGCCTTCCAAACCAAAAATAGGATGTACAGTACTTCTTAGAAACAAGAGAACCAGGTAACCATAGTACATTACCTAGACAAGCATTTTGTCCCACCATTTCTTATAAGATCCATTGGTAACCCTAAATATAAAAAAGGGGTAAAATGCCTATTAAATTATGTTTAACCTTACTGACTTTAACCCAACAGTGAGGTTATGCTGATGACCTTAGCCCATATATTCTTATATTATCAACTATTCTTAGTTTCCTGTTTTGAATCAGGTGCCCTGTGTGGGGAAGTATAAAAATGATAGTTTGTTTATGTCATCTGCCTGAAAATCTGTCCACAATTCATCCAGTGAAGTAATTTTGATGAAAAGTGATACTTAATCCAAATAAGCAAGGGGTATATCTCAGACTGGGGTCAGCCCTTCTAAACCCATTACTTCTGCACCTTGCATAAGGTCTTGTCCTGTAAGTCATTAACATGTTGGTCACCTCTCCATTACTTTAGGAGCTTCAGTTGGCCAGAACTAGGGAATACCCTACAGTGGGTGCCTCTTGACATTAGTTTGATTTGATTTTCTTCGTCAACTTACCCAAATGTTTAAGTATGCTGTGAAATGAGGACCCCTTCCTTATCAGTTTCATGTCTCCAGTGTTAGCATAGGTGATCACTCAAGGGTAAATCCCTGACTCTTTCAACACATCCCTTTCCAGTTCCCACCAGAGAGAACCTGTACTTCCCTCTACAGGAATTGATAGTATCTGAGCCAGGACTGTCACTATCACTGATACTGTCTGTATCAGTAAACTATGTTCTCTGTAGAATACTCTGCCAGACATTTTGAGGGAGCAAATGACTGTAACTTAGCAAATGAATGTTTTGTGCTAGGATATAGGATATGAACTTCCTATACATAGTAAGAGCTTACTAATTAATTGCAATTGGCTGCCAAAAAAGCAATGGCTAGAAAATGGAAGTTAAAATCGAAATGAAATGTAAACGAAGTACATAATATTGTAAAAAGGTTGGATCTTTAGAAAGTGTAAGGAGCAAATTACATACGAATAAATGGAATTTGTGGGAATAATGCATGCAGGACAATGTTCAAAATGAGGAATGTGGTTTATGAAAAGCCAGGAATTGTGCAATTTATGTAATCAATCAGTAGTATAAATACCACCTCAGGTCCCCCATGAAAACAGGCCACTAGCCTAGTGGGACTAACCTGGTCAATAAAGGATAAATTAATAAAATGTTGAAGTGAATAATTGTTAAAAAGAAAGAAATCATGTATGTAGTATATAATATATGAATACGATAAATGGTTTTCTTTTCTTTTCTTTTAATGTCTATGTGCCTGTGTCTTAAGTGATCATTCAGTAAAGGTATTTAAAAATATTCTTTATTAGATCACTGTTGCAGTAGTCTAAGCTATATGGGTCATATCTTGACAAGAACTGGAAAATTGACCAGCTTCCACTGGACAACCGGCAAGCTTCCAAAGGTTGCCCACTGAACAGCTTAAGGAGAGCAATATAAAGTCAGTGTTTCGGGTGCCAAACCTTCAAAATTTCTTGCCATTGAAGTATGCTCTTCCCTGTGGGCTTCAAGTAGCTGGCTAGTGTTTGTTGAAGACTGGGCAGGTGAGTACCCTGTTGTAGACTTTCTTTCATTTAATCAGTTTTTATGAGGGAAATGTTTATCTTTTCTGTCAAAATATGTGCTTAGGGGAATGGACTAGTGTTTTTGGTGGTTGTCACTATAACATTTTACTTCAAAAGTAAAATTTTTAGTCAGGAGGCAAGACCAGCTTACCAAGGCAAAGCTACCCGCTTATCAGACACATTTTTTTTTTTGGTAAGAGACATGGACCTGGGTCCCAGCTCCTTGGTTATTCCCTCCCTGATCTGCCAGAAGAGAAAGGTTGTCCAAGAGGCTTCAGTCTTGATCCTGGCTTCCTCTTCACCTTGGCTGCTGATGATTGACTCTGGTTCTTCGGCCCACTCATCAGTTTTTCCCGGTCCCTCTAGTGTTGCTCCTCGAGAATCCTGTAAGGACCAAGAGGTAGGCATGTCATCTGCAGCTGTTCAGCTATACTCTTCAAGCAGGGGAAAGCCACACTGGTAATTATTTGAGGAGAAGGGATTGTTCCTTTACAAAGCTGCTCTTGGGAGCTTGATTCCCAGAGAAAGGACCAGTCTTAAACTTTATATATTTCTGGGGATTTGTCTCAGGACAAGAAATCATAAAGTTTGACATTGTTTTTTCACCTTTATCATTTAGGGCAAACAAGAAGAATTGGTTGGAATTTGCTGAAGGATTATTTAAAACCTTTTAGAGTTTACATTCTGAGTCTTCACTTCATTTTAAAAGGAAAAAATATTCCCCTCATATTCCCTCACTTACATTTTGATTCTGCTCAATGCAGACACCTCTTCAGGTGGAGAGTTTGAAGAAATACCTTCCTCACAGTCAGATTCCCCATTCTATGGAGTGGGAACTTGAGAAACAAATTCTTAAGACCATGTCTAAGAGTTGTCTTTTTTTCTGATACTGTTGCTAGAATAAAATGGTTATTTTATTGGGAACTGAAAGAGTTCCAGCAAATATATTATGCTTTGCCACAGGTCTAGTTCTATCAGTGGCAGTCAGCCTGCTGCTGTTCCTCCTGTTTTGCCTGGCTTTGAGGATGCCTTCCTTGCAGTCATCAGTTACCTGTCAGTTAGACATCCCAACCCCTCACTGAAAAGCAGTAAGGTTCTTCAGACTCACAAATTTCTTTATTTCCTTTTTCAAACCTTAACTCAAATCCTACAATGATTTTTGTGACAAAACTATCTGCTGCCAAGGCCATATGACAGCTAATCCTACTATCTGATGTTGTCATTTTCATTTGTTCCTAAACTAATGAGTTTGGATCCGATCCTCAGATCTGACTCGACAGCTCTTCCTTTTACCCATAATGCCCCTCATTACTGCTTTACCTCAGATCTCATTTGCCGCTCTAGCGATCGGTCGGGATTTCATGCTGTTGAGTTTCTAGATAGTTGTTAGAGAATTGTAAGTAATTTAAAATTTTTTCTTGCTAATTTCTTGGTGAAATATTCCTTCTTCTTCCTCTCTTTATCCTTTTTAGTGGGTTAGTGTTAACCTAGACCTTTTTTTTTCTTATTTCCACTACTTAGTGTAGCTCCGTTTACTATTGCTGGTATTCTGTCTCTTTCCTTACCTCTTCTGAGGTAACTTTGTTTACCATTGTTGGTATTTTCCAAAAAAAAAAAAAAAACTCTCTCTTTTTTACTATTGCTAGTGAACCTACTGGTTTTAAGAAATGCACTTCCTGTGGGCATTTGATACCTAATTTTAATACCCACAGGGAGTGTGTGCATTGTTTAGGACCAGCTTATCAACAAGTTTCACGTGAAATCTGCGAGGGTTTTAACTCCAGGGCTGTTAGTGATAGGTTGAACAAGCTTTTCATTAAAGGGATGTTGCCTGCATCTTTGGCAAATGGAAACAGCAGGTTAACATTTCTTTTGCTTCCTCTGAAGTGAATAGCAGTGCAGGGGAGTCAGAGAATGAAGCAGCAGCTTTTCCCTCTTAACCACAACAACAGCAGCCAAATTACTGGCAGGATAACTTTCGGAATTACAAGAAACAAGGCGAGGGCACCAGAAATCAGAAACGCGAACGCTTCCAGACTAATAAGGAGGGACATTTTAATAAATACAACAGTAAGAAAACAAGATATTGACTATGAAAATGTATGTAATGTGATTAGATTAACCAATGTGACTGAATGTGAAAATATGGTTCTTAATATGTCTGGTGTTCCTTTAACTGTTACTTAATTTTCAGTGTTACAATGTGAGTTGAAGTTTACTCCTACTTTTTTACCACGTCTGCATGTATGTAAAACTGAATTATTTAAACTGTTTAAAAAACTGCATTTATTAGAATATTTTGAGAATAGAAATGTTGCTTCTGAGTGTGCTACAGTTTTTGAATCAGAGGGGGAAGATGGGGAGTGTAATTTATACTTCTCTTGTAATTCGTCATTGGATTCTGAGGATGGCATTAATGCTTACTGTCTTTTAGATACGTCTAAGGTTCCCTATATATGTAATTTCATTCCCCCTTTTTCAAATGCTGTCATTCAACAATTTTCCTCTATGGCTAACTATGCTGTAGAAGCTAGTTTAAACATTTTTTTAGTAAAGAACAGGCTAAAATTTGTTATAACTTAAGCAAAGCAGAATGGAGGGCATTACAACATTTGAGTCTAAGGAAGGATATTGTCATTAAACCTTCCGATAAAGGTAAAAAAATTGTTGTTTTGCACTATTTGTAGTACTTGAAAATGTGTATGGACCACTTTTCAGATAGTAGTGTTTAATGGGTAGTAGGAGAAAAGGAGTACTATGCAGCCATGGAAAGTTTTAAAGAGTTGTTACATAAAGGCTTTAGACTTGGCTATCTTACTAAACAAGATGTGGAGGTTAGGTTTAAAGTAGAGGGTGGCTGTTTAGCAAAATTCTACTGCCTACCTAAGATCCACAAAAATATCGCCCCACCCCAGGAAGACCCATTGTGGCAGCTGATAATTATTTTTTGCAGAATGTAGGTTTATTGCTCCATTCATATCTGTTAAAATATGTGGTTAAGTTGGATTCATATGTAAAAGACTCTTCATTTTTTAAAAAAAATATTGAATCAGTTATTTGTGAGGAAAGTTTTTTTTCTGGATTGTTATTGATGTTAAGAGTCTTTACACTAGTATTACACATAAGATCATGTTAGAAGCCCTTAGACTTTTCTTGGGCACCAGCCCAGTTAGTACTTACGTTATAGAGCTGTTATATTTCAGTTTAACTCATAATTTTTTTGAGTTTAATGATTGCATATATCAACAGATACAAGGAACAGCCATTGCAACCATGTATGCTAATTTAGTTATGGGTTTGTTTGAAACTGATTTTTTGTACAAATTAGAATTTTTTAGGGAGTATGTTGTTGTAGATAATAGATTTATAGAGGACCTGATCTTTTTATGTAGGGGTGGTGAAACTTTAGTTGCATCTTTTGTGGAATCTCTCCAAACTAACCGTTTTGGTTTGCAATTTGACGGTTTGCAAAAAGGTAATTCTGTTGACTTTTTGGATTTAGAGTTAAGTATTAATGGTAGTACTATTGATACTAAGATACACAGGAAATTTAATGATGGAGTCCATTTTCTGGACAGTAGGAGGTGTCATCCTCCACATACCCTTAATGCTTTACAATATAATGAATTATTAAGGGTAAATAGGTTATGCAGTAATATTAAGGTCCTTTAAGATGAGATCAAACAGTCATGCATAACCTTTAAACAAAGGGGCTATGGAGATGAGTTAGTTATTACTTCTTTAAATAAATTAATACATTTGGATAAGGATATTGATATTCCCACTGGTGCAGTACAATCAGAAGGTAGGAATATAATGATAAATAATAGTAATAATAACACGTCCAGGGGAAAATAATAATAATAATAAAAAATATATTTTGTTACTTCTTACAGTATTTATAGTAATGAGTTAGCTACCCATTTATGTCAAGCAAAGTTCTTCATTAGCACTCTTCAAGAAAAATCTTGATGAGTGGATGGGAAATAGGAAATACACCCTGGGGATCACTTCTGTGTCTCTGCTCGACAGTGGCACAGGAAAATAACTTTCTTGGGTGGCATAAGCCAGGGAACCTTGTTGGCTAGGCTTACGTAGACCCTTGGGCCGATAGCCTAGTATCTACCTATGAATAGTATTAAATATTATTGGCCCTTTCTCCTGAGAGGAATGGGGTTAAAATCTGCCTAAACTTGTTTCTGCCTCTTATAAAAGAGGCAGAAACATTAAGGACATGGTAGTCCATAATTTATTTTCTCTCCCTAGTGAAACCCCAACAAGTCCCTTGGTTAGTCTAGGTACATTTCCATGTGGTAAGTGTTCAGTTTGTCATCATGTGGTTAGAGCATTTAATAAAATAAATAAGATTAAATTTAAGCCTACAGCTATTTACTCTTGTACTACGAAGGGAGTAATATATTGTTTATCTTGCCCCTGTGGTCTTTTTTATATAGGGGAAACTAAAATAGGGTTTATAGTCACATAAGAGACATAAAAAATAAAAATATGGATAGCCCAGTGGCTTCACATTTTCACAAAGTCCATGCAGGGTTATATAACGATCTAAAGAATTGTATTTTAGAACACGTTTCTGCTAATAATGTTGTTTTGTTAAAAAATAAACTGTTAATATAAAGAAACAGTTTTTATACTAAAGTTTGGCATGTTGTTGCCTCAAGGCTTGAATAAAGAAGTTGAGTGGAAGGATCTTTTATAGTAAAGTGTTAATTATTTTATTGCTTTAATTGTTTTATGTTTTAATTGATGATGGGTGGTACGCTTTGCTATTTAATCTTTTTTCAGTGGTGCTGCGGTATCGTTGCCGCCTCACAGCAAGGCGTTGTCCCGTTCGATTCTCAGCTAGAGCGTCTTCTGTGTGGAGGCATGCGTGAATGGGCATGCCTTCATTGAAGGTTGTGCGTCAGGGCTGGTAACTCGGCACGTAAAAATCCACTACCAAACATTAGCGGACCGGAGTTCCGCTGTGGCGACCCGTAACCTGGATAAGCCTAAAGACACAACATTAACTTTGAGAAAGGCTTGTTTTATTATTAAATATTTTTCTGGTGAGAGATTCCGCAGTTTGTGATGTTCTTCGTTCCCCATTGCTGCAGTCCTTACTATTGGGTATAGTCCGCGTCCAGTCGGCCCGAATACCAGAGTATAAGGCTGACGTCGGTCAGGGCGCATTAGACTGACGTCAGTACGTCAGGGTACTAATGCGCATGACCGACGTCATATCCTCAGTCTTTTTTGCCGCATGGTCCGATGCAGAAGCATTTTTGCGAGTGCAGGTTGGCGTTCTGAAATATTTCCGAAACCGGAGTTTCAGACCGAAACAGAGTTGGCTAAGTACCCCGTTGGGGAACATTTTGGTTTTTTCTTGCCTCAGTATTTAACCGGATGTCAGAAAAAGTGAATAACTGTATTTCTTGTGGGAAACAGATACCTCATAGGGATTACCATACCTTGTGTATTCCTTGTTTAGGGCCTGAGCACGACGTTGTTGGTTGCCGCTCTTGTGCTAGGTTTAACAAACGCACTATTAAGAGGAGGTTAGACTGTGCCAGGTTAGTGTTTGGGAAGCGTTGCAATTATAAAATGCCGTCGGATGCTCCGACGCCCGCTTCGTCCAAGAAGCGCAAGGACAAAACAGCGAAGCCTAGGGTTGATGAACCGGCAGTCCCGGACGTCGGTTCTTTAGAAGGCTCAGGGGAGCCAGAGGTTTTGCCAGGTGTTTCCATGGAGTCTCAGGCAGAAACTTTACTGTTACAGGATGTGCCTTCTCAGGAGCTAGGCCAGGCTGAGGGGGCTTCTCAGGTAACTGTTCTTCCCTCTCTTCCCAAGGTGGTTAGAGCCTCTCCTTCTGTTGCCAAAACTTCTTTGAGAGGTAGGCCTACTTTAGCTTCAGTGGGGGCTTCTCCTAGCATTTCGGGTTCTGTACCTAAGAAACATATGCTTAAAATGGCAGAAGATTTGATTACTATGATTAGAGGTTCTATGCCCCGCCTGATAAGAGGCCTAGGGTGGAACCGGAGTTTGATAGTTTTGAACAGTGTTCAGAGGCTTCAGAGTCTTCGGAAGACTTGCAGGAGTATCCTACTTATTCTGATTCTGATGTGGATGATTCCACTCCTACAGCTTCTCCTCCTGAGGATTTCTCATTTTCAGAGACTCTGCATTCCATGAGGGAGCACTTTAAATGGGAAGGCCAGGATTACTCTGATTCCAGGAAAAGGCTTAGGGAATTCTTGTTTCTACCCCAGCATAGGCCCTTAGCTATTCCTCCTGTGTTGAATGTGGTGGAAGATGTTTTTGCAGAGGCTTCCCTGAACCCTGACTCTTTGCCTCCTGCTCCTGTTAAGCCTGATAGGTATTATAGGGTGCCCAAGCTCATAAGTATTTGTTTAAGAGTCCTAGGGCGGACCCAGAAACTATTTCTCAAGGGCCTAAAGGTGTTAAGGCTTCTGTGGTTAAAAATCCTGTTCCCACTGATAAAGAGGCAAGGGCTTTGGATAGGTGGGGAAAGAAAGTGTATACTTCTTCCACTCTAGCCATGAGAGCGTTGAATTGTCAGTTTCACATGCTAAAATATCAGAATTATCTCCTTTCACAATTAAGATCTAAGGTGGATGCTTTGGCGGAAGGTATTGAGTGTAAAGAGTTGCTGGATTTGGTTCATGTGTCTGAACAAGTGGGTAAGCATTCATTGCAATGTGGTTTTGATGCTGTACAGGCCTCCTCGAGGGTGGCTGCTACTAGTTCTGTTCTTCGCAGGCATGCCTGGTTGAAGGATCAGAATTTAGCTGAGCATGTTAAGACAAGGATTTTGGATGCTCCTTTACAGTCTGATGTGTTGTTTGGATCGCCTGTGGAAGCAGTTTTAAAGAAAATGGAGGACAAAGCTAAGTCTATGCAAACTGTTAAAGATTTTTGCAGGTGCAGCCACCGAAGTTTAGTAGCAATTGCCCTGCTAAGCCCTCGACATATCCTCCTTATCATTCCCAGTCTAGGCCTACGTCTAGGCGTGGTAGGGGCAGGGCTCAAGGTTCTTTTAGGCCTAGAACAGGAGTTCACCTGCTCAGACTTCTGGTGAGGGCAGGGGTCAGTCCTTTCGTAAACAGACCCAATGACCTGTCTTTTCAGCTGCCAGTAGATTCTCGTCTGGCAGCTCCTTTGGGAGGAAGACTGTCTCTTTTCAAAGAAAATTGGGATTTAATTACTCAAGACAAATGGGTGTTGGATATCATTCACCACGGTTACAGATTTTATTTCCATACAATGCCCCCTTTCAAAGGCATGCCAGACATTCCTCCTCCACAAAGAAAGGAGGCTCACAAGCAAGTTTCTCAGTTACTCCAGATGGGGGCCATTCAGCCAGTCCCTGTATCAGAAAGGGGCCTAGGATTTTATTCTCGTCTGTTCCTAGTACCAAAGAAGGGGAACACGTGGAGACCAATTTTGGATTTATCTCTCCTCAACACTTTTCTGGACATTCCCAAGTTCAAGATGTTGACGTTACAACAGCTTTTACCTCTGCTGGGCAAAGATCACTGGATGGTAACTTTAGATCTCAAGGAAGCTTACCTTCATGTGCCTATAAGGCTAAGTTGCAGGAAGTATCTGCGGTTTCGAGCTGGAGATTCTCATTATCAGTTCTCTGCATTGCCCTTTGGCTTATCTACTGCCCAGAGTATTCACAAAGGTTCTGGCTCCAGTGATAGCTTACTTCAGGCTTCAAGGAATTCAAATCTATCCTTACTTGGACGACTGCCTGATTCTGGCTCAAGAAAAGGAAGACCTTCTACAGCATCTGGAATATGTTATAGCAGTGCTAAGATGCCTAGGGTATTCTGTGAACGAAATAAAGTCCAGTCTAGTACCCTCTCAAGACATGTGCTTTCTGGGTGTGAGACTGAATACAGCAGCCCAGATGGCCTTTTTAACCCCGGACAAACAAAAGAGTCTGTCACTTTACTTCCATCAACTATCTCATCAGTCCGTGCTGACTGCAAGGACAGTCCTTCAAGCATTAGGGTTCATGGCATCTTGTATTCTGGTGCTTCCCAATGCCAAACTGCATATGAGGAAGTTACAATGGTATCTCAAAAATGTATGGACACAGCACTGCCAGGATTTGGACACTGTCATTCAAATAATACCTTGCCTTCAAAAAGAATTTTTGTGGTGGGCTCAGGAATGTCACCTAAACAAGGGACTCTCTGTGACCCGGCCAGAGGCGAGTCAGATTTTAACGACAGATGCCTCGGACTTTGCTCGGGAGCTCATCTAAATGGAAAGTGGATACAAGACAAGTGGCCTGCCAGACTACAGCATCTACATATCAACATGAAGGAGATGTTAGCAGTCCAGTTTGCATTAATGGCTTTCAAGGAGTTACTTCTTCCAGGGCAGGTGTTGATTCTAACAGACAACACAACTGTCATGTGGTACATCAACAAGCAAGGGGAACACATTCTTATCCTCTATGCAGGCAAGCAATGATTTTATGGGAGACTGCGCTAAGCTTGCAACTAACTCTTCAGGCAAGGTTTCTGCCAGGAGCACAGAACTCCTTAGCAGATGTGTTAAGCAGACAAATCATGGATCCCCACGAGTGGAAACTGGATCTTCATGTATTTCAAAAATTGACAGTGTCATGGGGAACTCCAGACATAGATCTGTTCGCTTCTCCACTAAACCACCAGCTGCCACAGTATTGCACAAAGGGGTTTCATCACACAGCTTGGAAAGTGGATGCTCTGTCTTTCAGTTGGAAAAACCTTCATGTGTATGCCTTTCCTCCTCTGCCTCTTCTTCCAAAGGTACTATTAAAGGTCAGACAAGACAGGCCAAGGATGATTTTGATAGCTCCAGATTGGCCTCGGCAACACTGGTACCCACTACTACGGAGTCTGGTAAGGAAGCCTCCATGGCCTTTACCTCTGATTCCTCATCTGTTATCTCAGAAGGATGGTCATCTGCTCAATGTCAAGCTTCACTCTCTTCATCTAACAGCCTGGCATATTCTGTGTTGAAACACAGCAGGTCTCAACTTCCTCAACAAGTTTTAAATGTGATTATGGAAGCTAGAAGACCTAGTACAAGGAAAGTGTACGCAGAAAAATGGAAGAGATTTTTATTTTGGAGTACAGCAAAGAATTTGCAGGTTTCTGAGCCTAATTTGAGTGTGGCTCTTCAATATCTTACTGAATTATTGGACAAAGGTTTGTCCTTCTCTTCCATTAAGATTCATGCTGCAGCAATTTCAGCTCACTATGATTGTGACCCACCATTGTTTTCGCATCCTTTGTTCAAGCAGTTTCTTAGAGGGGCAAAGAATATAAGACCCCCACGTAGAGCTCCTACTCCTGCTTGGGATCTCAATTTTGTGTTGGAAAAACTTACTCTACAACCTTTTGAGCCTGCGGCTACTGCTGAATTGAAATACTTGTCATGGAAGACTGCTTTTCTGTTGGCTATTACTTCTGCAAGAAGGGTGTCTGAGTTGCAGGCCCTTATGGCAGTAGAGCCATTTTTGATTTTCCATAAGGATAGGGTATCATTACGTACTAATCCTTCCTTTATGCCTAAGGTGGTTTCTAGTGTGGCTTTAAACCAAACTATTCATTTGCCTACTTTTTATGCAGACCCCCAAAATAAAGGGGAAAAGATTTTGCACACTTTAGATGTACACAGGCAATTGCGTTATTATTTAAGCAGGACTAAGGATTTCAGGCAGTCTCAGCAGTTGTTTGTTTCTTTTGCTTTGAGTTCACAGGGCAAGCCTGTGTCAAAACAAACTATTTCTAGGTGGATTGGCTTTTGCATTGCATTTTGTTATTCCCATCATGGCAAGGAGATTCCAGCTGGGATTAGGCCTCATTCCACTAGGGCTACTGCCACTTCAACAGCATTTCTAAGGGGGGTGGCAACTAAGGATATTTTGGAAGCAGCTACTTGGAGTTCAGTGCATACTTTCTCTAAGCATTATCACCTTCCTATCTACTCTAAGTCTAGGGCTGGTTTTGCCACAGCTGTTTTGCAAGGCTTGTTGTCAGCTCCTGCTTCTTTATGATTTGCCAGCCTCCCTTTCCTCTGCTTTGGGATTCTACCCAATAGTAAGGACTGCAGCAATGGGGATCGAAGAACATAGTACAGTTTTGTACCTACCATTAATGTAGATGTTCGAGGATCCCCATTGCTGCAGTCCAATTTACCCTCCCTCCTTCCCTCTGTGTTTAGGGGTGGTTGTGTAGGTGAGGTTACATGCTTATATTTTTGTATATATTCTTGTATATATTGTACATATTTTTGGTGCAGGTATTTTGGGCCTTGTCTTTTTAGGGTCTTCTGACATCTGGGGCAAGAAAAGACTGAGGATATGACGTCGGTCATGCGCATTAGTACCCTGACGTACTGACGTCAGTCTAATGCGCCCTGACCGACGTCAGCCTTATACTCTGGTATTCGGGCCGACTGGACGCGGACTATACCCAATAGTAAGGACTGCAGCAATGGGGATCCTCGAACATCTACATTTATGGTAGGTACAAAACTGTACTTTCTTCACTAGCCATAGTCTTGTCTGCTTATATCTTCCTCTGTTGATGTTCTTCATGTTTCACTGTTGCAGTCATCACATTTGGGTTATCCCTGCCAGGGTAGCCCTCGGCCAGCCCAAATACCAGAGACTTAGTATTTCTGTGTCAGCTGCTGTCGCTTGAGGACAGACGTCAGGTTGTCAGTAGTATAAAGTAAGGCAGCTGATGCCATTACGTCAGTCTTTCTTGCTGTGGAGCCCGAAGCAGAAGCAGTTCGCATGAGTGCCGGTCGGCCGCTACCTGAGTTTAGTCTACCAAGTTGAAGTTTTCTAAAGCTAAGTACCCCATTGGGGATCCTTTTTTCTTGCAAACTGCATCCATTTCTGCTACAAACAGCACAGAAAGCCTCCCCCCAAGGGGGTCATGACACACTCCATCAGAGCAGTCACCACCTCTGCAGCTTTCCTCAGAGGAGTCCCCACCAGGGACATCTTGGAGGCTGCCACCTGGACATCTGTTCACACTTTTACCAAGCATTACCACCTGCCTCTCTTTTCCAAATCCAGGGCAGGGTTTGCCTCTGCAGTCTTGCAGGGCATCCTACCCAGCCCCTAGTTTCCTTGACTGCCTCCACCCATTTCCTCAGCTTTGGGAATCTACCCAAATGCGATGACTGCAGCAGTGAAACATGAAGAACATAGTACAGTTGTGTACACTTACCATAAATGTAGATGTACGAGTGTATCCACTGTTGCAGTCCTGGTTTCCCTCCCTCCACCCCCCCTTTATTCTCTTTCTCCTTTCTTTACCATTCTTCCTCGTTGTTCTCCTTTCTTTACAAGGGACATATTGGTATTTATTTTCCACTGGTGAGGTTCTTCCACCAGAACCTGGCCTCCTACTTTGGGGGCACCTGATAGGTTAAGGCAAGAAAAACTGATGTAATGGCGTCGGCTGCCTTACTTTATACTACTGACGACCTGACGTCAGTCCTCAAGTGACAGCAACTGACACAGAAATACTAAGTCTCTGGCATTCAGGCTGGCCGAGGGCTACCCTGGTAGGGATAACCGAAATGTAATGACTGCAACAGTGAATACATTAGAACATCTACATTTATGGTAAGTGTACACAACTGTACTTTCCTTCTGTGTCAGGTGCTCAGACCCCCTTGAGAAGTCAGGAGACCAGGGAATCGAGAAAGGGCTCCACTGTACATTCTCCTCCATTGGCTCCAAGTTCTGAGCTGCCATCTAAAGTTAAAAAGGCCATGGATCCGGCTCCCTTGGATTCTTCTGTCCCTAAACCTAAAAAGGCTCTGGATCCAGTGTTGTAGGAGGAAATGAAAGTGTATTCTTCGTGACTGGCCACCCTACAGTCAATATTTAATGTATCCATGAGGCTAATCTTTCATGCAGCTGAGGGTTCCTCACGGGCTTCGAGTACATGTATAGTCATAAGGAGGCATACCTGGATACACTTGTGCGACTCTGAGGAGCCCTTTAAGGCATCATTCATCAGTGCTGCCTGTGATGGATCTTTTCTGTTTGGCGTACTGTTAAAGAGATGCTGTCCCATAGTGCACAGGATGGAAGGACTCTATCTGCCGTAGGAATTCATTTTTCTACACCACAGAGATCCATCTCCCGAAATCAATGTGGTAGTAGGAAAATGTGGTTTTGGAAATCTCAAGGCTTTTCCAAGATTCACTTGGAGAATTTTCCCCCAGAGGCAGAGGGGGACGTAATTATAATAATGGAAGATGCCCCCACATGGCAGAGAGGAAGCACAAAATCAAGGGTCTTGAGATTCTTTCTCGGACAGAAACTTTCAGTGTTCCTGAAAGGTTGCTGGACTGTTCTTCTCTGGAGACTTTCAGAAAATGCTTGTCTTTGCACCCAGAAGCCTGGGCAGCCATCACAAAAGACACATAGGTGCAAATAATCATATTCAGAGGATATTTTATTCCCATTTCACAGAATCCTCCAACCATAAGAAAGAGTCTCCCAGATGATTCACCCAGTCAGTGGGAGCAAGCAGCTCTGGAAATTCAAAAGCTGCTAGACAAAAGAGTCCTCCAAGAGGTTCCACCCGACCAAAGAGGATCCAGTTTTTACTCCAGGTTCTTTTTAGTGCCAAAGAAGACAGAGGACCCGAGGCCCAGCCTAGATCTAAGTCTTCTAAACAAGTTTATAAAGAACTCCAAATTACAGATGGTCACGGTCCAGTCCATTCTCCCATTACTCTAGAAAGTCTACTGGATGTTCTCTGTAGATATGAAGGATGCTTACTATCACATCAGAATGAACAGGCAATCCCTTGGCTTTCGGCTGAGAGCCAGTCATTACTAGTTCAGAGCTTTGCTCTTTGGTATCACCACAGCCCCCAGGGTGTTCAGCAAATGAGTAGCAGTTATTGCAGCTCATCTAAGACTGCATGTATTCAGGGTGTTTCCTTATTTAGATGACCTGCTTCTCACCACATCAACCAGGCATCTATTGATAACAGCCAGAGACTATCTTCTTCAGGTGACTCACTCTCTAGGCATCACTGTAAATCTTGCAAAGTCTAAACGTCAAAACAGTGCAAGTCTTGGGAGTTTATAGGGGCTCACCTAGACACAAAGAATGTTCAGGCATCCTTACCACAGATCAGAATTCTTTCTCTATGGTTACATGTCATTCAGGTTCTGTCTTACCCTCTTCACCCAGCCAGATTGATTTTAAGGGCTCTTGGATCGATGGCCGCAGCAATTACTTTGATTCCAACAGCTCATGTTCACATGAGAATCCTTCTGTGGACTCTACAAGTGCAATGGTCCATTTTGTACCAACCTTTATGTTTTCCAGTAAAACTATCCAGGATTTGCAAGGACTCGTTAGAGTGGTGGATCCAATCGACAAGATTTGCCAAGGTCATCCCTTTATCCTTCCTCTCCCCATAGCCACATTGATCACGGGTGCCTCCCAGTTTAGGAGGATGGGCATTACTTGGGACGGACTGTTCAAGTCACGTGGACCCCAGTAGAAACCAAATTGCATATAAATGCCCTGGAGATGAGAGCGGTCCTATTAGTGTTGCAGGCCTTAGAGAACTCTCTCTCTCTCTGGGGACAATTGCTATTCAGACTGATAATATGTCAGTAGTTTGGTACATCAACAAACAGGGGGAACCAGATCTTACCCACTTGCTGAGAAGCAGTGAGAGTTTGGCAGTGGGTAATCTCATCCAGTCACTTTTCTTGTAGTGACACACATTCTGGAAAAATCAAATGTTCTATCAGACAGGCACAACAGAACTATTCTGATGCCTTATGAGTGGTCTCTCAATCAGTCAGTGACCAACATGATCTTCCAAAAGTGGTGTCAGCCATGCTGTGATCTATTTGCTTCTCCCCTCAACAAGAAGTGCAGCAGGTTCTTTGCCCTAATTCCCCCTCAGGGACAGTCATCAAGAGATGCTCTAATCCAAATTTGGCCCTCCGGTCTTCTTCATGCTTATCCTCTCCTACCCCTAATTCCCAAGTTTCTTCAGAAAGTTGTCCAGTTGAAGAGCAAAGTAATCCTCATTGCTCCCTTTTGGCCTTGGCAAATTTGGTTTCCCTTCCTGTGGTCTCATCTAATATGTCCTCTTTGGATACTAGATTCAAGTCCAGATTTCCTCTCACACCCATCAAGCATGATTCACCCTTTATATTCCAGGCTTCAAACTGACCGCATGGTTTCTCCAGTTCCAATGATGGCTCAACATTCCAGGCTTTCCTCTCCTGGTCAAAGAATCTTGTTTCCATCTCAGAAACCCTTTACGAGAAAGATGTATAAAAGTAAATGGAAGAGATTTTCCATATGGGCCCAGTAGAGAAATTTGAACCCTTTCTCTGATCCTGTCTCCAATGTTTTAGAATTTCTAGCTTCTCTTTTTCAAGGTGCGTCCAGTTTCTCTACTATTAAGATTCAGCTGGTTTCCATTCCAGATTTTCACGTTGGAGGTAATAATTCCTGTTTGGCATCATCTCAGTTGTGTAAGGTCTTTCTTAAGGGTATTTTTTTTTACTTAGGCCACTTATTAAGGACCCTATATCACCTTGGGATCTTACATTAGTTTTACAGTCTCTGATACAGTAACCTTTTGAACTCTCCACAAAAGTGGACCTCAGATTTCTTTCTTGGAAAACAGTTTTTCTTGTAGCCATAACTTTGGCAAGACGAGTCTCTGAACTCCAAGCATTTTCTTCAAAACCACCTTACTTGATTTTTCATAAAGATAGAGTTACATTACATACAATTCCATCTTTCTTTCCCAAAGTTGCATCAGAAACAAACATCAATCAAGTCATCAATTTGCCTATATTTGAAAATAAAGGAGAGTACATGCTCCATTCCTTAGACGACATAGACAACTTTGTTTCTATCTCCATAGAACAAAGGAAATTAGGAAGACTGGTCAATTGTTTGTTTCCTTTGCCAAAAACAAGTTGTAGGCCTGTCTCGAAAACTGCAATAACCAAATGGATTACTGGTTGTTTTTCTAATATCTATTCCTTAAAATGTTTGACCTTACCAAGACAACCAAAAGCTCATTCAACTTGGTCAGTGGCTACATCATGTGCTTTTTTGGTCCAGAGCTTACATTGATGTTATTTGTGTGGTTTCCACTTGGTCTAAAGCTCATATTTTTGTGGCTTATTATACATTGGACATCATCTCCAGAAACAGTGCTGCCTTTGGCTCTGAGGTACTCTGGAATATCCTTCCATGAGGCCCTCCAAAGGTTACTATAGCTGGGGACTCTGTCCCATTCATTGAGCAATGAATGAAAATGACATAAAATTTTTAAGTTATGTACTTAACATAACTATTCATCTGTGTTCATTTTCATTCTCCCTCAACTCCCCTCCCACCTTCCCTTTCCTTGTCTTCGGGAATTATCCAAGGGAATTATTTAGGAACCATTGCTCCTGTTTGAGCCCCTTTTCTATTCTGTTTAGTCACATATTCTATCAAGCTCTGTTTGCAGGCATACTCGATCTGAGGTAAAGCAGTAATGAGGGGCATTATGGGTGAAGGGAGGAGCTTGAGAGTCAGATCCTAGACTGAAAAAAGTGCCTGAGTCGAATCCGAGGATTGGATCCAAACCCATTCATTGAGGAAGAATGAAAATTAACAAAACAGATGCACAGTTATGGTAAGTACTTAACTTAAACATTTCTGACAAATACGGAAAAGATTTTAATAGTTTTAGGAAGAATGTTTAGACTTTTTTCCACATTAGTCTTCAGATAATGAATTTTCAGACTCATATGTCAAAGTTTCTGCTGAATTTCCTTTGCTGATATGAGAAAATTAGATAACATTTGTCATGCACATGCATTATTCATTACACGTGTCCTTTCTTTTTTATAATTCTTCCCTCCAACATTGCATAAATTCTCAATCCCTGCCTCCCCAAACCTCACTCCATGTCTTAACATTATTCTTCATGTATTCCCACAAATTCCATTTATTTCTATTGAATTTGCTCTTTCCACTTCCTAAATATCTAACTTCTAGTTCTTTTATCTCCTTTACAATATTCAGTAGTTTCAGTTGCGGGTGGTTTAGATTTTGATTTCTGTTTTCTAGTACTTACTTTTTTGCAGCCAATAGGCAATTCATATCCTATAAACTAACTCTAACGAAGCCTAAGTTATTAGGTTGTTATCTTGCCAAAGATATGACCAACAGACCAGCTTTTCAAAACTTAAGGGTGCATTCTATGAGATCTAACTGCTAGAACCTCAAGCAGAGCTCCATATAAAAGGCAGTTAAGAGTGCCAAAAACCTCAGAGCTTTCTTACTGCTGGAGTGCACTTCATCTGCGGGCGTCATGGAAGTGACTGTTAGGTAGCAATTCTTCAAGGCTGGACAGGGAAAACCTTTCCCTGTTTTAATTTTCTGAAGAAAAACTTTTTTTTCCCTGTGAAGTAGTATGTTTTTATCTAGGACAGTTTATTTTCCGGAATTGTCATTACTTGTCAGGGGAGGTTTACTGAGTATACTTATGTGAACATACTGTGAAAAAATCTGTTTTTACTTTGTTTCCACTGTTTTTGCAGATTTTAATCTGTTAGGGGCAGTACTTGGTGCTTTTGGGAGACTGTCAGTGTGTTTTCTTACCTTAAAGCCACCTTTTTCCTTCTGGTAAGCTTTACATATTGCTCTGGGCTGTCTTTGAGTATTAGGCTGCTTCCTTCTCTGCCTCAGCTACAGATGGGTGACCCTGCTGTGACCAGACTGTTTTCCTCTGATTGCTCATTATTTTCTCCTGGACCCCCTGGTGTACAACCACTAAGAATGAGTTTCTAGCCATGTTCTCTGCAGACAAGGGAGAACCACTTTGGGTTGGTCTCGTGGGAAGGACAGGTGAAGGTCTAATGCATAGCTGAGAAAGGAAGCCTGATCCCTGAGATAGCGTGTATACCTTGGGTTGATCTTTTTCCAGAGAGTCCCTTGGGAAAAGAAATCAAAAAATGAATACTACTACGTCCCCATGTGTCAGTTTCTAGAGATAGGGAAGATTTGCTGTAATTTGCTAGAGTTGATTTTTGCCTTTAATTTGACTAGCTTCTCTTCTGGCAGAAAAAGTGTTCCCTCTCTTTGTCATACCGATTTTCAGTCAAAAGAGCAGGGATTGGAGGGAGAATATGGCAAGATTCTGGTTCTGAGGAAAGTGTTGCTTTACACTCTTCTAGAAGACCTATCTTTTTCTAAGGTTTTAGCTAAAACAAAGGTTTTCAGTGGGAACAAAATCAGATCCCTATTTCCCAGCAAAACTATTATAATTTGTTACAGTTGGATATTCCTCAATCTGCATCTTTTCCTCCTATTTTATCTGCTTTAGAAGATGTTTTCCTCACAACTTGCAGCCTACCCTGACAGTCAACCTCTTGCTCCTAGAAAGTCTGATCTGTCATTCAAAGTACCACACACGCACACACACACACACACACACACACACACACACACACACACACACACACACACACACACACACACACACCTGTTTTCTGTCTCAAAAGCAGACCATGCAGTAATTTCCTTATATAAAAAACTGTTTCATCTAGGGAGACTATTAATGCCAGTCCCATTCTCTTTGACAAAGATGACAAAGCTTTTGACAAATTTGGGAAGAAAAAAGGAAATTAATTCAGGGAGTTTCTAAAATGTTTCAAATATCCCATTTCAAATCTCACAAATCCTCTACTCCCATTAATAAACAATCCCTGTCACCTCCTGACAAACAGGGAACAAAAAAAAAGAAGGCATGAGGGGAACAACAGAAAAGCAGGGATTCTTTCAACAAAAAGGCAATCTAATTCTGCAAAGTGACTACACCAGCATTATTCTTTCCCCATGTTCTTCAAAATTTGCTGATACAGGGAGTCATCGAATCAGTGTGTTTAGATTAAAGAGGAAAGACTCCAGAATGTTTTTGGTCCAAAGAAGGAGCTTTCATGGAGACCAGTTCTAGATCTTTCCTTTTTCATCTTGTTTCTGAAAGTACCAAAATTCACAATGTTGATCCTACAGAGTTTGTTACCTAAGTGTGTGGTGTGGAAAAACAGCTGTTGCAGGGCTAGCCACCCAGCAGTATAAACTTTGGTTCTAGATGATTGTCACTGTTAAAGCAACACCCTGACTCCATGAACAAAAATGGGAAAAAGGGTTGTGGATGGATGGATTAGACTCTAAGGATTCTTATTATAACATCCCCATAGCCAAGGCTTCAGAGAATTTTCCTGATTCTGCGTGTCTGGGTCACATTATCAATTTTTTGCATTACCTTTTGGTTATGTACAGCTTGAAAGGCAATGAAAAAATGTCCACTTCCAGTGATAGCTCATTGGACACTGCAAGGCATCCACATTTTCCTTACTTATTTAGGTGACTCGCATATCTTTGCAGTGTGTTTTTCTAGTTGACAGGAGTCCTTAACATGGGTTTCTTTACTCCTTGCCAGTCTGGGGTTCCAAGTAAATGTTCAAAAATCTTCCTTGACTCAATCACACAAGATTGTGTTTTAGTGCTGCCTTGCAAACAGTTTTCTACAAAAAGCTTTCCTTACCTGGAAAAAAGATGGAATTTTATCTGGAAACTTTCCTGAATTTCTCCAGTTAGTTTCAGACTTTGGCCGGGAATATCTCATTATCTTAGGGTTTGTTGGTTCAATGATTCTTATGATTCCTCTTGCCAGGTTACACATGAGAAAAAATGAGTAGTTTCTGAAATGGACATGGACCTATCATTTTCATCCTGTAGAGTTGCAGATTCCAATTTTGGGTTCTGACAGAATGGACCTGCACTGGTAGAGAATGCAAAAGGTTCAAAATACTGGTCTCCACTTTTCTCCTCCTGTCCCAACTCAGTCTGCAACTACAGACCTTGGATTTTGCTTGAGGAGTAGTTTCTATGGGAGAAAAGGTGCAGGGCAGCAGCTCAACAGGTAGCACACTCGCATTTGATGGAGAAGGCTGTGGGTTCTATTCCCACACCAGGGAGTTGAGTTGCTTTTCTAAAACTGACACTGCAGTGCAGCAAAAGAGGAGTGTTGTGCTCCTAAGAGTGCCATCATTCAGATGAAGCATTTTAGAGGCAGCTGCATCATCCTTTTTCTGTGTCTGGTTTATGTTTTCAGTTTTCTGATTTAACTTTTGGATTGTCAACAGCTCTAAAACTGTTTGCAAAGTGTCTAGCTTCTAAAATACTCCATTGCAAGTTACAGAGCATTTGCATTTTGCCATATTTAGAGAATTGTATTATTTTTGCAGATTATTTTACAAGTTGTTAAGAATCTCTGCTTTGGGTATAAAAAAAGTTTTTCTCAGATTGGCATTTCAGGTATGCACAGAGAAATCTTCTCTCATTCTGTCTCACAGAATAGGGTTTCTGAGTCGTGTTCTGTATACATCCCTCAAGATGACTTTTCTGCTTCAGGATTTAGTGACGTGTTATATGGAACAGTTTCTGACATTTTCCAACAGTGTGTGACATCTGCAGGGACAGTCAGAGGATTCTAAGTTTCATGACCTTTGCAACTCCCATGATTCCTTTGACTTCACATCAGAACAATTCAGTGGTTCATCAAATTACTTTGGACCCAACACCAATGCTTCCTATCTTTTCAAATCACTTTGATGGAGTTTTTAAAAAAAGGAGCGTCTCTGAGTGAATAACTTACCTTTCAACCCACGCCTCCCTTTTTCCCTTCCAGCTCTCAGTCTGTAATTACAGATGTAAAGGTTCAGGGTGTATGGAACATTCAGGACATATTAAAGTACGTGCATGTCAAATTGATGGCAGTAAGAAATGCTGTCAAATCTCTGCACCATAGATTCCACACCTTCTACTTGTAATCACAGACAACACCACAGTGAAGTGGTATATAAACAAACATGGGGGATCCAGATACAACTGCCTTTGCAGGCAAGCAATGGCAGCATGGAAACTAACAACTCAACACAGTCTGATCCTCCAGGCTACTTACATGTCATCAGAACAGAATGTTATAGCAGACGCTGAGCAGGACCTGAACAGACCTCCAGAAATGGAAACTGAACCCAGAGGTCTTCCAGTAATTGACCCGGCTATAGTGAACACCTTAAGTAGATCTGTTTGCCTCCATTCATAACAAACATTTAAAGACAATGTTCAGTATTAGATCACTGTTGCAGTAGCCTAAGCTATTTGAGTTATATGCTGCCAAAGATATGAACAACTGGCCAGCATTTCAAAGCTTGACTGCTTTCCATGCACTCTAACTGCCAGGAGCTCAAGCAGAGCTCCATATAAAAGGCAGTTAGAACATCAAAAGATTCAGAGATTTCTTGATGGAGAAGTGCACTCCTTCTGCAGGCTTTGTACAACTGATGGTCAGTTAGTAGTTCTTCAGGGTTGGGCAGATAAGTCCCATGCTGGGGAAAACCTTCCACTATTGTATTTTCTGTGGGAAATTAATGTATGTTTTTTTCTGTGAAATTTTCATTTGGGCTATGAGATTTACTTGTCGTGGACTCTCATCCTGTCTGAGGGGAGTTTACTACAGTGAATGCTTTTGGGAACTTTTTGTGTAAAATCTGTGTTTTGCACTGTTTCCTACTTACATGCTTTTGTATCATTTATGCTTCAGGGGCAGGGTGTGATGCTTTCAAGAACTGTCTTTGTGTTTTCCCCCCAAAACTACCTTTTTGAATGGCACTGGGTTACTGACTCTTTCAAGATCTACTACCTGTCTTTGAGGATTCCTTTGCAGCTAGATCTGTGGAGAGTAACGTGTCTCCTTGGTTTTTCCTTTCCCAGTCCACAAGAAGAAGAAGAAGAAGAAAGTTTTAGCCAGATTTGCTTCCTCAGACTGCTTATTGTTTAACCCTGGTCCCTTTGGTGTAGCACCAACAGCCAGTAAGGACCGAGGGCTAGAGATGTCCTCTGCAGCTGTGGAGTTGGAGAACCATTCTTCCTGTTCCTGGGGGAAAAGGCTGGATTGAATGTCTGTTGCATAGCCAGGAAAGAGAGTCTGTGCCGCAGGATAGTGTACCTTCTTTGGGTCAGTTTTTTTTCCCATGAAGTTTCCCAGAAAAAGAAAAAAGTAAAGAAAGTCATCTTCTCTTGGCACAATCTCTTTGGACAGGGAATATTTGCTCAGGTCTGCCATGGAATTACTTTCTGCTTTTGCATTTCCTAATTCCTTTTGGTTAGAAGAGTGGGGATTTGAGGATAGATGTTGTGCTTCATGAAAGTGTTGCTTCATATTTCCATCAAGATGACCTATCTTTTCAAAGTATAAAGGGATGTAGTGAAAAAGGGGGAGGGCCAAGAAATAAGGAAAGACTGTGATTTTGGATGCAGATCCTTAAGGAAAATAGCAGTAACAATGCACAATGTTATATTCATAAAGTAGCAGAGGTATTCTAAAGAACTAAGGCAACATGGCATTGGAGAAAGGAGATTCTGCCGATAAAGATAACTGCAATTAGAGGTACAGAGTATAGGCAAGAGGGGGGGCATACTGGAAAAAAACTGGAAAAGGAACCAAGGTATTGGGAGCAAATAATTAGAGAGGAAAAGGTAATGGAATTGAAAGACTACGAAGAGGTCATAGAATACATATGGACTGTATGCTAGAGATTGCCTTCCCTATCAAGGATTGATATCAGAGTATAGGCAAAGAGAAAGGAATAGAGGATCCCAATTGAAAGACTAGCAGTGGTAAAGTTTTTAGTAGAATCTAGAACAGAAGCTGCTGTTAAAAAAAATGGATAATTAGTAGAACATATAAAATATTGCATGGTAACTACACGAATCAAACAGAGGAGGGTAGAAAGGATTGGGAAAAAACATTGGATAAGCAAGTCACAAAGAAACAGTGGGAGGATATATATATATATATATATATATATATATATATAGCTCCCAAATATGCAACAAGATGTAGAAGATTTAGGATTTTTGCTTGGAAATATTTGTATAGGTATTGTTATACCTCAGACTCCAAATAATTTTCCTCAGGTAGATTGCAAATGTTGGAGGTGTGATGGGGAAGGAAGAGGTAATTTGGAACATCATTTTTATAATGAGTTGGCAGATTTTAAAAATTCCCTCCATATTGCTCTGTCAGAAATACTGGGTGAACAGATAGGTGTATCTAAGGATATTTTTGAGGTATGATACAGAATTGGAATTACCTAGACAAAGTAATGCCTTGCTGAGCTTAATTCTGTTGGCTGCAAAAATGCAATTACTATAAAATGGAAATCAAAGTCTAGACCAGCAATACTATACGTAGTGCATAGAGTAGCAGAGATAAAAGATCTGGAAGTGGGATCTTTAGAAACGGGTAGGAGCACATTACATTGAAAAAAATGGAAATAGGGGGGTAATATATGCAGAATAATGTTTTGGAGGAGGAATGATGTTTAAGGGAAGTCATGAATTGAATGAGCTATGTAATGTTCAAATGGCAATAACTTTATAGTATGTTATACATGATGTATAATAATTACAACTGAAAATATGTCAATATGGTTTATTTTCATTTATATAAATATATGATTGTCTATGTCATAAGTTGTAATTCAATAAAGATGTTTCTTGTTTTTTCTGAAACTTTATCAGGAACAAAAATACGTTTTTCAGTGGTATGAGAATGAAATTCCTTTTCCCCAGCAAATAAGTTATAATTTGTTGCAGGTAAATGTTTCACATCCTGCAGCTGCCCCTCCTAGTTCACTTGCTTTAGATTATAGGTTCATAGGTAGGTACTAGGCAGAGGGCATATATAAGCCTAGTCAGAGTGTGTCGGCTTTCACCACCCCATTGATTAATCAGCTGATCCTCTGTCAAGCAGAGCCAATGAAGTGATTCCAGGGGTGTATTTTCTGTTACCCATCCACTCGTCAAGGTTTCTCTTGAAGAGTGTTAGTGAGGGGCTCTGCTTAATGTAGTTTGGAATTTTGTTCCAAAACATGGGGAGTCTCTGTGACAGGAATCTATCCCTCCAGCATGTTCTATTTATTGTTGTGGCGAGGTTTAACTCACTAGAACGTGTGGCTTGCAGTGACTTGGATTTCTTTAAGTGGAGCATGTCCATCAATTCTGAGTTGGACATGGCTTTGTAAGTCAGGCAGAGATCACCTCTGAGTAAGTGATATGCCACTGAGTACAGCGGGAGTTTTTTCAGTTTGGCTGCATAGGACATATGTTTGAGGCCAGTAATCCTCTTGGTGAGGTACTTTTGTGGTCTCTCCAGCTGTTGGAAGTGTCTTGTGAGGTACATCCCAAATGGGGCATTGTACTCTATGATGGGTCTGATGAGTGATGGGTAGAGGGGCACTATAACCTCTTTATTTCTAGATGTGAACCCTTTAGTAATTAGATGGGCCACATAGAAGGATTTCCTAACTACTTTGGCAATAAGGAGAGATTACTATCTACCTGGGTCCCCAGATCTCTTATTACCTCTTCTGTATTAAGGGGACTGCCACTTATGTGGTAATTTGTGGTTGTTTTGTTTTTCCCAAAACGGGATGACTTTGCATTTTTTGGCATTTAGCTTGAGGCCATGACTTGGACACCAGATGTCCGTCTCAGTAAGCCCTTTTGGAGGATGTCCATGTCAGCCGGCAAGTCAGTTATGGCTCCCAGTTTGCAGTCATCAGCAAACTTGGTTAGCCATAGTTTATATTAAACAGTATGAACAACCTGAGCATTGTGTTTATTTTTCTGATTTTATTGATGCATGTATTAGAGAATGTTTTTCTGACTGTTTGTAGTATTCTCAACACTCAACCCCCAATCTCCTATGACATTTGATAGGTTATACAAGGTACCTCACTCTCACAAATACTTGTTTTATATCCTGTTGCTCGTCCCCTCATCCGTGGAAGACAAGCAGGTGGGGTAGTTCGTTTAAGATGCTTTATTATATAGAAACACATCAGGATGGAAAGCAACATCAGTAAATATAAACAAACTGATTAACAGATAGAGCTTACACACATGCATGTTTACATCTCAACAGCTTACTACAAATTGGCACTCTGTCCCTGCACATGCTCAGTAATCAATACACTTAGTACATGCCCACAGGAGGTTTCTTAAAGAGTTATGCACACTGATCTACATCTTCCCTCTTAAAGAAAATATTGCCCTTTTATCAAAATAAGACTGCAATTAGGCATGCATCAATAAAATCAGAAAAATAAACACAATGCTCAGGTTGTTCATATTGTTTATGTCCAAGTCGCTGTATATCTGAAACATTGCTTGGAGATTCGACCAGGTCTTGTGACATAACCATCAGGACTGGACTTAGCAACAGGGACAGGTTTTGGTGAACAGCTCGTCTCAGGATTCATCACAGGAACGGAAATAGCTTTTGAAACTTCCTTAGGAACTGGAACACCGTACAACTCACTCTAAGATAAAGAGTCTTTCTCACAGGCTGTATGCTGTGGTACAGGTTTGGACACTGGTATCAACTGCTTCCTATTCCACCTGAATTCTGCTCCTTTTTTCACTTATCTGTTGTTCTTGACACATGAAACCAACAATTGTCTGTGTACTGATGAGTAATGTGGTTCTGGTTTGTCTCAACAGAAGTCTCTGAGCAGGTGAACCAAGATGTTTGTAATGCGGAATGTTTTTAAAATTCAAGAGATTTAGGAAAACATCACTACTGTCTCATTTGGACTTTTCTAGTAACTGCTTTGCACTTTGAACTGGAATGCACAGTTCTGCCAAACCATTTGACTGTGAATACTCTGGGCTACTCGTGACATGAGTAAAGTCCCAGTCTTCCACAAATCTTTTGAACTGTTGGCTTGTAAACTGCATGTCATTGTCATTAATAACTTTGTGTGGGCTCGTATATGGAAATCCGCACATCTGGTTTAGCTGAAGTGGTTCTTTCTGTCTGAAGACAGTCTAATGGAAGGGGATTGGTTGAGAGAAAAGAAGAAGTGGTTCTTTCTGTTGATGTGGCTTTGTAGTGTTACACACAGAACAAGATAAAAGTGCTGTGTCAATATCTTGTGACATAGAAGTCCAAAATAGTAGTCATCTCACCCTTCTTTTGGTAGAATCTGCTTCTGGGTGACCTCAGTGTAAAATAGTAATGTACTCTTGTTGCAAAGACTTTGGAACAATAACTTTAGGACCTTTCATGACGATATCATTGTCTGACCAAATCTCATCTCTTTATGGAAAATAAAGTTGCACTTCTGGAGGTAAACTAGATTGCTTTGACAGCCATCCTTCTTTGAGGAAGTGGTTGAGCCTTTGTAAAACTGGATCTACATCTGTATGATCTCTGAGCTCATCAAGACGTGTGGAAGAAATATTTCTCACCTCCATGACTTCAAAATCAAATTGCTCATTGTCATGCTATTCAGTGGTACTTCTGGGCGATCTGGATAATGTATCAGCAAGATAAGGAAGTTTGCCTTTCTTGTAGACAAGATTGAAATGGTACTTTTGCAATCTCAGCATCATATGTTGCAATCTGGCTGGAGCTGTATACATAGGCTTTCTCAGGATAGTAGTCCAAAAGAGAAGTACAGGAGCAAACCAAGGCTGGCAACAAAAATCAGCATAAATCCAGCAGTCGCTAAGGCTTATTCAAGCAGCAGATATAAATGCTAGTTCAAATAATAAATCTGAGCCAAATGCAAATAAAATCCAGGCCGTTTTATTGGTAAGTGCTTTCACCCAGCAAGGGCTTTTCAAACCATCAGAAACAATAGACTGGGCAAAATTAGAGTAGTGGTCTTTTAAGCTAACATAGCGGACTTCCTTGTTAAATGAAAGCAGTCCCATTTTCAAAGAGTCTCTGAGGCCTAATAATGACTGGACGTGCCTCTTGACCGCATAAAATAATAAGTTGTAACTTCTACCAGCAGAGTAACATTAATGCATTACTGAGCCTTCCGTTTGAATTTCTTCACCACCATATGCAGCAAGCTTCATACACTTTGCCAAATCAAGCCTTTCACCACTACTTACTCTAGTAAATGTTTCTGCAGACATAACATTGCACTTTGATCTAGCATCATCTTTGAGCTCTGTGGTTTTGCCATTTATCTGAACAGTGCAAAATACTTCATTCTTGGCCCATAAATCAATGCATTGACTGTCTCACTATGCACTGACACACCATCAACATAAAGAGTAGGAGATGCCACATTACTGCTATCCAATTGATCAACTTGTTTCTTAAAGTGATCCCTTTTAGTAAACTAATGTTGGCCTTTTGATTTAGAAAATCTTTTGAAATTATTCCATTTATTACATTTGTGGTAGTGTTGACCAAAATTAAGCACTTTTCTCTTTTACAGTGGATATAAAAAGTGTACACATCCCTGTTAAAACACCAGGTTTTTGTGATATAAAAAAATGAGACCTCAATAAATCATTTCAAAACTTTTCCCACCTTTAATTTGTTCTGTAACCTGTACAATTCAGTTGAAAAACAAGCAAATCTGTTAAGGGGAAAAATATAAAAAATAAAAAACGTACAACAAGCTGGTTGCATAAGTATGCACACCCTTAATTTAATACTTTGTTGTAGCACAGTTTGCTTTAATTACAACATTCAGTCTTCTTGGGTACACACCTGCCATCAATTAAAAAGACTCTAATTAACCCCAGATAAAGTTCAGCTGGCCTAGTAGGATTTTCCTGACATTTACTTAGTTGCCTGCTACAGCAAAAGCCATGGTTCTCATAGAGCTTACAAAGCATGAAAGGGATCTCATTGTTGAAAGGTATCATTCAGGAGAAGGGTAAAAAAAAAATGTCCACAGCATTGGATATACCATGGAACACAGTGAAGACAGTCATCAGAAAGTGGAGAAAATATGGGACAACGGTGACGTTGCAAAGAACTGGACGTCCCTCCAAAATTGATGAAAAGACAAGATGAAAACTGGTCAGGGAGGCTGCCAAGAGACCTGCAGCAACACTGAAGGAGCTGCAGGAATTTCTGGCAAGTACTGATTGTGTACTACATGTGACAACATTCTCTCGTATTCTCCATATGTCTGGCCTGTGGGTAGGGTTGCAAGACAAAAACCTTTTCTTACAAAGAAAAATATCCAGGCCCAGCTAAAATTTGCAAAATAATACATCAAGTCTCCCAAAAGCATGTGGAAGAATATGTTATGGTCTGATGAGACCAAGGTTGAACTTTTTGGCCACAATTCCAAAAGGTATGTTTGTCATAAAAACAACACTTCACATCACCAAAATAACACCATCCCCACAGGGAAACATGGTGGTGGCAGTATCATACTTTGGGGTTGCTTTTTTTCAGCTCGAACTGGGGCTTTAGTCAAGGTGGTGGGAAATATGAACAGTTCCAAATACCAGTCACTTTTTTGCCCAAAACCTTCAGGCGTCTGCTAGAAAGCTGAAGATGAAAAGGAATTTCACCTTTCAACATGACAATGACCCCAAGCATACATCCAAATCAACAAAAGAATGGCTTCACCAGAAGAAAAATGAAAGTTTTAGAATGGCCCAGCCAGAGCCCAGACCTAAATCCAATAGAAAATATGTGGGATGACCTGAAGAGGGCTGTGCACAAGAGATGCCCTCACAATCTGCCAGATTCGGAGCGCTTTTGCAAGGAAGAGTGGGCAAATATTGCCAAGTCAATATGTGCCATGCTGATAAACTCCTACCCAAGAAGACTGAATGCTGTAATTAAATCAGAAGGTGTCTCAACAAAGTATTGGTTTAAGGATGTGCACTCTTTATGCAACCAGCTTATTGTAGCTTTTTTATTTTTTTATATTTTTTCCCTAACAGATGTGTTTGTTTTTCAATTAAATTGTACAGGTTATAGGTCACATTAAAGGTGGGAAAAGTTTTGAAATGATTTATTGTGGTCTAATTTTTTTATATCACAAAAAACTGGCATTTTTAACAGGGATGTGTACACTTTTTTATATCCAGTGTAGAATCATGATTGTTACCATAATTGTGGCATTTGGCAATGAAACTAAATTGGGGCCCATGCTTTGAATTTGCTGACTCAGTCTTATGCTTCACTGAGGCTGTGCAGTTTCTGCAACTTGCTAGAAAGCTCTGGGGTTTACCTGTGAGTGTGTCAGGGGCTACAGCTGCCATATGTTTGGGCCTGTTTCTTTTAATAACATGCTGCATGCTATCTACTTTAGCTTTACTGCAGTAACTTCTAAGGCTGTTCTCATTTGTAAACATATTTGTGCACTTTTGTGAGCTGATATATCTGACAAATCTCAATGGCCTGATTCAAAGTTAAATCACTTTCACAATGCAAAATCTTTTCTCACAGCATCATTTTTAATACCACACACAAGTCTGTCCTTTATTAACTCATCTCTTAAATCACCAAATCTGTGCATTTTAGCTTTATTTCTCAAGTCAGTTATATATGCAGCAAAAGTTTCACCAGGCTTTTGATTCCTTGTGTAAAATAAGTGCCTCTGCATTGTAATATTGGTCTGGGGGTTACACATTTCTTTATATTTATGTTTTAAGCACTCAGGGGTCCTCCCTTGACTCATTCTGTACAGCAGTATGACAGTTTTCCCCCTCTCCAGCAAAGATAGCAGGTGCATACACAAATGAATGTTCCCTTTCTAAGGCTTCTGACCCAGCTAAATTAAGTAGTCTTTGTATGGTCATCTTTATGAGAAAATGCAGCCTGTATGAAAATGTCATACTCTTGCTCAAACACTTTCCATTTCTCAGCAATATTATTATCAAACACTAGTAGACCTGGTTTTCGAAATCCTTCAGCCATGCCAAAAATTATATTAAAATACAATGCAACCCTGGTCCACTTGTAATTATATACGAACAAATGCACAATAAACTCTTTGAAACATTGTACTTTGCAAAATATGCTCTGAAATGGCTGTATTTTGTTTAATAACTTTACTGTACCACTGCACAAACATACGGGCATTTCATACACTTCTGATAACTCGGATAGCCTCAGTTAATATGGAAAAAGTACCGATTCACTAAACATGTACTGAAAAATGTTGTTGTTTCTCTTATCTTATTCATTTTGTGCAATACAGACTTTATTTCAAACATTTTCTTTAGTAATTTAATTAATTCTAGCAATATCAGACATTTCGACTTATTTTAATATTGTTCAAAGCATTCTGTATGCTTCGTTTCATATTTTGTGAATATGAAATAGTTTGAGCAAGTTTTAACATTAAAAAACCTAAAACACAAACAAACTAAAAAAACAACAAAGGCAAGGGTATACTCCACAACAAAAACTTTTTTTTGTAAGCGCTTTCGAACACTATAAGTAAGTGAACTTCATCAGACAAAATCTCATTTACAAATGTTAAAATATATAGAATACTCCCTCCATTATGTCATAACCCTTTTAACCAATTAAAGTTACAAAACACCCTAAAAAACATTTGTTAAAACAATATATATCAACAGTTCCATTTTAAATGCAATAAATAATCAGCATACACTTAAAAATGTTTCAAACATACATTAAATAAAGAATGTATACATATGTATTTATACACACACACACACACACACACACATATTATATATATATATATATATATATTATGCCCTCATCTCTCTAGAGATTTCATTTTCAAAACACATTTTATACAACAAATATCATTAAGACCTGGGTACACAAAAGCATTCAACCTGAACTGCCTTTGTAGTTCCCTCTCTTCCTATAAGAGCTGCCATGGTCCTCCACAAACTCCCTTTTTAACTTGATCTATGATATAATGCAAAAAATGGTGTCCTGAGTAATCAACTGCATGCTTTGTTAAAGCATTATTAGGGTTCTTTTTGTTGAAGGTGTATTGATGCTCAAACACTCTCTGTCTGAAATGCCTCTCGGTTTTATCAATATAGAAACTGGGGCATTTCTGACACTGTGCAACATAAACAACGCCAACACTGTTACAGTTAAATTTCTCCCTTATTTTAAATGTACCATTGTTAATGGAAAATGTCTTCGTAACAGCCATAAATTTACAAAAATTACATTTTCCACATTTCCACATACCAGAAAAAAGAGGAGGGAGTTGTAACTTATTCTCCAAGATGTTTTTCAAATTCCTACCTCTCCTAAAAACTATATTCAATTTCTCCAATATTTTACAACGAATAGGAGGGTCTTCCATCAACATAAACCAAAAATTCTCTATGATATCCTTCAAAAAGTAGGAATCTAGAGAAAAAGTGGTAATTAATTTTAAGGAGAAATGGCTCAGGCTCAGCATTATTGACTAGTAATGAATCACTAAAGAGTTCTTGTGTGGTTCTGTTGTCAAGATCATCACAAATCACTGATGGAATAACTGAGGTAACATTCAAAATAGGTTTAAACCAACCATTATATCTCTTATTTCTAACTTCAAATAAAATTTCATCCACCAGTGTCATAGGGTAATCTCTTTTGATAAACATGTCCCTCAATGTTTCACATTCATTGATGAAATCATGTTCCAAAGAAATCATTCTAGCAGCTCTCATCATTTGACCCTTAACTATGCCCCTTTTCATATGCAGGTTGTGAGAGCTACTAAAATTTAAAAAATAGTTAGAATATGCTTTCTTTCTAAAGATTTGTGATGTGTACATATTTTCGATAACTCCTTTCTTAACAGATCTTCCAAGTAAGAAATAGCCTGGGTATTGAAATCAAAAGTAAAGCTAAGAAAGGAAGTAGAAGTAGACATGAAATCGACCAGTTCTAGGGCTGTCCCATAACCACCATTCGAAATGATAAAAATGACATCCAAAAAACAGGTATATCACACTACTTTTTCTTTGAATAGTTTAAATTTAAAAGTATTTCATGTTCCCACCATGCCATAACACAATTGGCAAAACTCCCACCGCAGGGGGACCCAATGGCAACCCCATTTTTTTGGAGATATTATTCATCCTTGAAAATGAGATAGTTGTTGGACAACACTATGTCCAACAAATACCCAATTAAATCTATCTCATCACTGCATACCCCTTTGTATGTCAAAAATTCCCTAACCCAATTAATGCCTAAAATCTGAGGAATCACAGAATACAAATCCTTGACATCAATCGTCAGGAAATTAAAATTAACATCAAATTGGACCCTATTCAGTGAGTCCAAAAAATCCCAAGAATCACGGCATATTTGTACCTCTGCTTTTAGATGTTTTTTCAACTTATAATCTACCACTTTGGCACACCCGTATGTCATATATTTTCTGACATCTACAATGGGGCGAAAAGGTGGATTTGCCATATCTTTATGGATTTTAGGTAAGCCAAACATAACCGTGGTAACAGGAGAAATCATAACTAGGTAATTTAACATGTCCACATTGATCCTTTTTTCAATAAATAACTCATTAATCAAAAAATGTACTTTACGTACAGTCCCGTTAAACTCATTCAAAGAAACTTCTGGTAGATGTTTGTTTCTAAGATCTGTGAAATCTTATTCTCATATTCATTGTTGTCAATAAAGATCAAACCTCCACCCTTATCAGGCTTTAGAATTCGTATATTTTGTAACCTTAATAACTCCAACACATCATTTTCAACATGTGAAACATTAGATTTAACAAACACAGGAAGTCGGTTGCTTAAAGCCGTTCTGATATTAACCTCACATATTTTTTCAAATGCTGCCAACACATTATGCAAAGGGGGATTAATGACACTCAAAACCCTAAAGTCATTGCTGAAATTATTAAAATTACTAAACAAAATGTGAAGATTTAACTTACGGAAAAATTGTTTAAAGTCCAGTAACGTTCCAGCCAAGTCTGCCCTTTTTGAAGGAGCAAACGACAAGCCCCTAGCAAGAAGCTCAATTAGTTCAGCGGGGGGTTCAAAGTTAGTGTAGCTGTAAGTGTTAAAATCCTTAGTGGAGTTGGTTAAAATCCGTAATGCTGGTAAAGTTCCTCCTGGGAAATTGGAAAGCAAATGTTCGCTAGAAATCATTGACACCGCTTGTTCCTCTTCTTCTCACCATTGAGTTGGTGGAATTGATGGCCTCTCAGTATGCTCTGCCAGTTCCCCTGTTGGCTGACCTGAAAAACCTGTTCGTTGACCTTTGTATTCTTCTGGTTCAACCTTTCACTTCATCTCACCCCATTATCGCCGAAATCACCCCCGTTGCCTTGTTTGCTGTTAGAGGGAATATCCTGGTGATCAGCTGAATCAGCATCAAGGAACCCATCCTCTCGCTCATCAGAGGATGTAGACTGGGCCACGGCAGTTCAAGTGTTAGCAACAGGAGGAAGGGGATACGCGGTGCCTTTAGCATAATCCTGCCTATCCCTTTCCATTTTCTTCCTTTTATTTTCTTTTACTTTATTGTGCTATCAATACTAGCAAAGATACGATTGAATTCATATTTGTACCACAAAGAAATCCATGTCTTTTTTAACATTTTCTTCAAACACCTAAAGTTCCGTTTTCAGTTGTTCCATTTGCTCATTATAGTACCTAATGAGCACGTTAAGATAGTCACAACTTTGCTTATCAAATAGTTGGAGTAATTCTTTATGTAAGGAAAAATTACAGATTAGGCCAAATGGATATTTCCACTGTCGAAGGCCCTTAGGAATGAGACTTAATCTAACACACTCAGTTAGATAAGACACTTTGAGTTGCAGCTTTTTAAACTTAAAAAGTTTACTGTCAAATGTTTTTAAATTGTCGACAATAGTAATGTTGGGTGCTGTAATCTGTGACCCCACTGCAGTACCAGTTGGACCAACATCAAGTGAAACGACTTCATTTAGGAAATCAATGAGGGAGGGGATAGTAATGTTAAAGTCCCTCACCTCTAAGGAATTACCTTGTTCATTTCTACCTCTTGGAGGGTTAGATACAACAGTGGAATAACGACAGTTCTCATGCCTAGAACCAATTAAAGATGATAACAAACCTGGAGAAGTAGCTGGAGCAACACTTGAATTAGCTTCAGCTCTCTTGACCACAAGGAAAGGAGTTAAATGGTCAATTTTATCCATTAAGGCATCCACTCTGGAAGTCAGTTGTTGTATTAAAAGAGTTAAATCTCCTATGGTGTTCACCTCAGTAGGAGTAATTGCATTTTCTTGAGAGAATAAAGACAAAGAATTGGACCACCCACTTGCCATATCTCAAACTGTAAAAAACCTAAAATGCAAACAAACTCAAAAAACAACAAAGGCAAGGGTATACTCCAACAAAAACTTTTTATGTAAGTGCTTTTGAACACTATAAATAAGTGAGTTTGTGTTTTAGGTTTTTTACAGTTGGTCGCTGATTTCTAGTGAATTTCCCAGGAGGAACTTTACCAGCATTATTGATTTTAACCAACTCCACTAAGGATTTTAACGTTTACAACCACACTAACTTTTTTTACCGCCCACTGAACTAATTGAGTTTCTTGCTAGGGGCTTGTCGTTTGAGACTTCAAAAAGGGCAGACTTGTCTGGAACCTTACTGGACTTTAAAGTATTTATCCGTAAGTTAAAGCTTCACATTTTGTTTAGTAATTTTAATAATTTCAGCAATTTCTTTAGGGTTTCAAGTGTCACTAATCCCCCTTTGCATAATGTGTTGGAAGCATTTGAAAAAATATGTGAGGTTAGTATCAGAACGGCTTTAAGCAACCAACTTCCTGTGTTTGTTAAATCTAATGTTTCACATGTTGAAAATTATGTGTTAGAGTTATTAAGGTCACAAAATATACGAATTCTAAAGCCTGATAAGGGTGGAGGTTTGATCTTTATTGACAGCAATGAATATGAGAAAAAGATTTCACAGATCTTAGAAACAAACATCTGCCAGAATGTTTCTTTGAATGAGTTTAATGGGGGCTGTACGTAAAGTACATTTTTTGATTAATGAGTTATTTATTGAAAATAGGATCAATGTGGACATGTTAAATTACCTAGTTATGAATTCTCCTGTTACCCCAGTTATGTTTGGCTTACTCAAAATCCATAAAGATATGGTGAATCCACCTTTTCGCCCCATTGTAGATGGCAGAAAATATATGACATACGGGTGTGCCAAAGTGGTAGATTGTAAGTTGAAAAAACATCTAAAAGCAGAGGTACAAATATGCCGTGATTCTTGGGATTTTTTGAACTCACTGAATAGGGCCCAATTTGATGTTAATTTTAATTTCCTAACAATTGATGTCAAGGATATGTATTCTGTGATTCCTCAGATTTTAGGCATCAATTGGGTTAGGGAATTTAGGGAATTTTTGACATACAAAGGGGTATGCAGTGATGAGATAGATTTAATTGAGTATTTGTTGGACATAGTGTTGTCCAACAACTATCTCATTTTCAAGGATGAATACTATCTCCAAAAAAATGGGGTTGTCATGGGGTCCCCCTGCGGTGGGAGTTTTACCAATTGTGTTATGGCATAGTGGGAACATGAAATACTTTTTAAATTTAAACTATTCAAAGAAAAAGTAGTGTGGTATACCCGGTGTTTGGATGACATTTTTATCATTTCGAATGGTGGTTATGGGACAGCCCTAGAATTGGTCAATTTCATGTCTACTTCTACTTCCTTTCTTAGCTTTACTTTTGATTTCAATACCCAGGCTATTTCTTACTTGGATGTTCTGTTAAGAAGGGAGTTATCAAAAAATATTGTACACATCACAAATCTTTAGAAAGAAAACATATTCTAACTATTTTTTTACATTTTAGTAGCTCTCACCCCCTGCGTGTGAAAAGGGGCATAGTTAAGGGTCAAATGGTGAGAGCTGCTAGAATGATTTCTTTGGAACATGATTTCATCAATGAATGTGAAACATTGAGGGACATGTTTATCAAAAGAGATTACCCTATGACACTGGTGGATGAAATTTTATTTGAAGTTAGAAATAAGAGCTATAATGGTTGGTTTAAACCTATTTTGAATGTTACTTCAGTTATTCCATCAGTGATTTGTGATGATATTGACAATCGAACGACACAAGAACTATTTTGTGATTCAGTACTAGTCAATAATTGTGAGCCTGAGCCATTCCCCCTAAAACTCTTTACCACTTTTTCTCTAGATTCCTACTTTTTGAAGGATATCATAGAGAATTTTTGGTTTATGCTGATGGAAGACCCTGCTATTCATTCTAAAATACCAGAGAAATTGAATACAGTTTTTAGTAGAGGTAGGAATTTGAAAAACATCTTGGAGAATAAGTTACAACTCCCTCCTCTTTTTTCTGGTATGTGGAAATGTGGAAAATGTAATTTTTGTAAATTTATGGCTGTTGCGAAGACATTTTCCATTAACAATGGTACATTTAAAATAAGGGAGAAATTTAACTGTAACAGTGTTGATGTTGTTTATGTTGCACAGTGTCAGAAATGCCCCAGTTTCTATTTGGTAAAACCGAGAGGCATTTCAGACAGAGAGTGTTTGAGCATCAATACAGCATAAACAAAAAGAACCCTAATAATGCTTTAGCAAAGTATGTGGTTAATTACCCAGAACATCATTTTTTGTATTATATCATAGATCAAGTTATAAAGGGAGTTTGTGGATGACCATGGCAGATCACACTAGAAGAGAGGGAACTACATTGGCAGTTCAGGTTGAATGCTTTTGTGTACCCGGGTCTTAATGATAGTTGTTGTATAAAATGTGTTTTGAAAATGAAATCACTAGAAAGATGAGGGCATAAAATGTATATGTATATATATATATATATATATATATATATATATATATATATATATATATATATAAATACATATGTATATATTATATATATTATTTATTTAATGTTATATGTTTGAAACATTTGATATATATTGTTTTAACAAATGTTTTTAGGGTGTTTTGTACCTTTAATTGGTTAAAAGGGTTATGACATCATGGAGGGAATATTCTATATATTTTATCATTTGTAAATGAGATTTTGTTTGATGAAGTTCACTTATAGTGTTCGAAAGTGCTTACATAAAAGGTTTTTGTTGGAGTATTCCCTTGCCTTTGTTGTTTTTCAAGTTTTAACATTAGAAATTAGGTTCTGACCAGTTTTGAGAATTATACATGCTGCAAGAGGCGGTCCACTCCTGTATGTACCACCATCTGTAGCTGAATGCCTCTCAAAGTCAAAGTAGACAAACTGGAGTACTTTCTGGCCATTAGATATGCTGTTTCTGACACCATGTCCTTTAGACATGCCACTTCTGACATCATATCGCTTGTCCCCTAATCCATGGAAGACAAGCAGGCGGGGTAGTTAGTTTAAGATGCTTTATTATATGGAAGCACATCAGGATGGAGAGCAGCATCAGTAAATATAAATGAACTCATAAACTGATAGCGCTTACACATATGCATGCTTACATCTCAACAGCTTACTACAAAATGGCACTCTGTTCCTGCATGTACTCAGTAATCAGAACACTTAGTACATGCCCACAGGAACTTTCTTAAAGAGATATGCACACTCATCTATATATCCCTAAAGCAGATCTTGCAGCAATTTTTGTATCTAAACCTGCTTTATCTAGATAGGCTACATTCCGTCTGACAAGGATGGGAAAGGTTTTGACAAATTTGGGAAGAAAGTTTATTTTTCTGCAATTTTAGCATTCAGAATTTTAAACTGCCAGTTCACATTTTAAAAGTTTTTACTTTTGCCTCTTGAGTACATGAGAAAGTTAACTATTAAGCTTCCCTCTTCTGAGGTAAACAAATATTTGAATGTCTCTTTTATATCTGTTTGTTATATAATTAAACTTTCAAATTTGTCATATGATTCTGCTGGCAATGTTTCCAGGGCTGCTGCTTCTGGGTCATTCAAGATATTTGTTTGATTAGGTTCATAGGTGTGTACTAGGCTAATGGCTCTGGAGTCTTTACAAACCTGGCCCATAGGATTACCCTGGCATCATACTACCCAACCTTAGTTTCCAGTGCCTCTGTCGAGTTGAGCCACTGGAGTGATCCCTGGGGTGAATTTTCTATTTCCCATCCACTCATCAAGATTTCTCTTGAAGAGGGACAGTGAGGTACTCTGACATGTATGGGAAGTCTATTCCATAACATGGGCAGTCTCTGGGTTATTAACCTGTCCCTCCAGCACATTTCTGTTGATTATGGTAATGAGATTGAGGTCTCTGGAGCATGTGGTGTGGAGGGACTGGGATTTCTTTAGATGTAGCATTTCTAACAGAGCTGGGTCAGACATGGCTTTATAAGTCAAACAGAGATCGCCTCTAAGTAGGCGATATGAGACGGAGAATAGTTGGAGTTTTTTGAGTCTGTCCATATAGGACAAGTGTTTATGGCCTAGGGATCCTCTTTGTTAGGTACTTTTGTGGCCTCTTCAGTTGTTGCAGGTGTCTAGTGAGGTACATGCCAAATGGGGCATTGTACTGGATGCTTCACCTAATGAGGGAAGAGTAGAGGGAGACAATGACCTCTTTCTTCCTGGATGCAAAACCCTTTGTGCCACATAAAAAAACTTTCTGACCACAGTGGTAGTGTGGTGGTCAAAAGAGAGGTTGTTGTCAACCTGTGTTCCCAGATCTCTTATAACGCCTTCTGTCTTCAGTGGACTATCATCAATGTGGTAGTTCATGGGAACTGTTTTTTTCCCAAAGGGGATGACGACACATTGTTTGGCATTGAGCTTAAGGCCATGGTTCTGACATCAGTCGTTGGTCTCAGTGAGGCCTTTCTGTAGGATGTCAACATCACGCGGGGAGTTAATAATGGCTCCCAACTTGCAATCGTCTGCGAACTTTGTCACCCAGAGTCTCTTTGTGCTGGACTGGACTTCTGAGAAGTAGATACCAAACAGGAGAGGACCCAGGACTGATCCCTGTGGAACTCCCACTTGTGACTGGTTGGCAGTCTGACTTGGAGTCAGCTACTTTCACACTGTGAGTCAGTTTGCAACCCACCTAGTGATATAGGGGTTGTTACCTAGCTTAGTGAGTTTTTCTATGATTCCTGAGTGGGGAATAGTATCAAAGACGTTGGCCAAATCAAAGGTAGGCTGTATGAACCACCTTGCCTTCATCCACAGCTCTGGTGACTGACTCAAAGAAGTTTACCAGGCATGATTTACCCTTCACAAAACCAAACTGTGTGGGATCCAGAGTGTGGAGATTCCCTATATCCATAGCTTTGCATATCAGACTTGTCAGGCTAATGGGGCGGTAGTTCCCAGGCTCTGTAGTCGCTCCTCCCTCGTGGAGAGGGATGACTATAACAGTGCGCCATTCGAAGGGACAAAGCCTGAGGTGAGGCTGTGATTGAACAGGGCACACAGGTGAGGTGCCACTTTACTCTGTAGTTCAGGTAGAACACAGCCAAGGGATATTGTCAAGTCCCAAAAAAGCTGTATTCTTGGCCTTGGTCATTGCTGTTTTAACTTGTGCAGCAGTAATACTGTGTGCCTGGCAATCTACTGGTATTGTGATTGGTCCTTTGCGGGGGGTGAGAGGGGTAAAGTTGGCACTGAATCTGTCGGCCAGTGTATTGGCAATATCTGTTGGCTCTGTATAGGAAGTACCATTGTGCAGTAGCTCCGAGCAAATGTGGGTATTGCAGTGAAGGTTCTTTGCATAACGTTAGAAGGCCTTGTGGTTGTCTTTACTATCTGCTGCAATTCTGTTTTCATAGCTAGCTTTAGAGGATTTGATGAGGGATCTCAACTTTTTGTTGAGGCTGATAAGGGAGTTTTTCCAGTTTTGGGACTTCACTTTATTCTGCATCAGTTTCCTCCTCCTGTTGTAGAGTTTATTTATGGCAGGGGACCACCAGATTGGCTTCCTTTTTTTGGAGGAGAGCGTCTTGGTTCTGTTTGGTATGGCGAGATCCATGCATTTGTGTACGTGTTCATACAGTGCACTGGTGTATGATTCGGCGGTCATGCAAGTATTCTCCATTTGCATGGGTGCCGTGAAGTTTGCCAACTCTGTTCTTAGGAGCCCAGAGTTAGCTTTGGAGAAGTTTTTCATGGTGGATACCTTTGCGGACGGGGGTGGGAGGGATGTGGATTTCCAAGGTGATTAGTTTATAGTCGGATCTAACCAGGGAGGAGTTGACTATTGGTGTAAAGCAATGGTCGCCCATGTTAGTAATGACCAGGTCAAGGATGTTGCTACCTCTAGTGGGGGTAAGAATGAGCTGGTCCAGGGCATTGGAATTAATGAATTCCGGGAAACGTTGGGCGAGTGTATTGGTACATGAGTAGTTTTCACAGTTAATGGAGGGGTAGTTGAAGTCGCCTAGTGTGAGTGTATTAGGTTGGACACTAATATTCTCCAGGGTGCTTAGGAATGTGGAGTGAGTGTCTTGGGACATGGTTGGGGACCTGTAACAGGCTACGACCTGAGTCGCTGTCTTACCCTGTGTTAGCTGCACCTGAAGTATCTCTGATGCGTTATGTTGGGCTACCAGTCTGGAGGTGTGCGCATCCTTTATGAATATGGAAACACCACCACCTTTGGAGCTTCGGTCCAAGTTCTGGGGCCGAAAGGTCTGGAATGAGTTATAGCCTAGTAGTACATGGGTGCTTTCTGTTGCATTAAGCCAGGTCTCTGTTACAGCACAAATGTCAGTGTTCTCCATTTTAAGGAGTGCTTCGAGTGAGTGCATCTTGAGATGTAGACTTCTAGCGTTGAGCAGCATGACCCTCAGATTGCATTTGTTTGTAGCTGTTATGATGGTAATTTGGTCTTTAGAACACCGCCTAAAAAAGGCACTATAGGGGTGGCAAGAGCCTTGGCCAGTATCTGGAAGCCCAGGGGGGTGACAGATCCAGGCCATCTCTTGCAAAGCATCGAGGTTTGATGAGAGGGGAAAGTTGATTCAAGGGGTGAGGCAAACCTTTAAACCACCCATTTTTAAGACAAATAACAAAATACTTGCACTTCAACTCTGTTTTTCAAAAAATCAGTTTACACAACCAGGTGAAAACAAACATGATTTGACAAAGCAATGGCATGGAGCTCTGAAAAGAAAAGCCTCTCAAAATCAAGAACAGTCAGGCTTCCCCCTCCCACTTTGGAAATCTCTTCCTTTCTATGCGTCTATAGCTTCCTTTGCGGCAGCAGATTGTTTCAGGTAGATGAGTTCTAAGAGCCAGTCATCAGCGGCGCACTTGGTAATGGGGGTCCATCCCTCCTTTATAGAAGATTCCTCTTTGCCCGGTAAACTAAACTTCATTGTTTCATCCAGTTCTAGAACTCATGTTACATCATGTAGTCATAGAACAAGTACCTGCCAGAGGAGGCATATGGTTTTATTCAGTGATGTTTATGATGACCTAGAAAGAAGGGACTTTGGGGGCCATGCTAGATCTTTCCTTTCTCATTCTTTTGTCAAGGTTCTCAAGTTCAAAATTGTATCCCTTCAGACTCTTTTACTTATTGTCCCTATATTAGTTTTCATGGTAAAGCTAAACTAAAAAGATGCCTACCATTGCATTCCTATTGGCAACAATTTCAGAAATTTCTTTAGATTTTCCATGTTTGGCTTACATTATCAGTTTTCTGGCTTACCCTTTGTACTGTCTGCTGCTCCAAGGGAGTTTATAAAGTGTCTGACTTCAGTAATTATTTATTGCAGACTTCACAGCATTCACATTTTTCTATATTTGAAAAAATGCCTTATATTTTCAGTTGTCAAGAGTCCTTTGCAACTGTTGATAATCTTCTACTCAGTCTGGGTTTTCACATGAACATAAATAAATCTTCTGTCTTCTCTTCTTACAGAGTAGTTTTCCTTGGATGTCTGTTAGATTCTGCCCTGGGAAGAGCCTTTCTTCCTCCAGACAAAGCAGAGATGTTCCGAAAGTTAATCCTGAGATTTCCAGTCAAAACCAAGTATCTACCAGAGGATTCATCAGGATTCTGGGGTACATGACTTCTATGATTCTTATGATTCCCTTGAGCAGGGGTCTATATCATATAATCGAATGTTGACAATGTCAAACGCTCTAAATGCCAGAACTCTTAAGTTCTGTTATTGAGATTGCAGCACAGTGAAGCTCGGAATATTTGCTCTTTCCTCACTGTAGTAAGATCTCGGAGTTGGAATATATATTTTGCAGGGGGTGTGGAGTTCGAGTTCCGGCATTTTCGCTTTTCAGAGCGTTCGACATTGTCAACATTCGATTATATGATGTAGACCCTTGGACAGACATCACATGTGAAAATTACAATATTTGAGGTCAGTCTGCAGTCAGCATCTGCACCTTTTATCTTTTTATATCTCAATTATGGGATTTTTAAGGAGGGAGGTACTATGGTAGGTAGAACAGTTCTGTCAGAATCCAGGTCTCCCATTCTGATTTCTGTTTCCTTTTCATTCAGTCAGTCACAATGGATGCTTCAGACTTGGCATGGAGAGCTGTGTAGCTGTGTCCAAAAGAAGGGTGATAGAATTTTGATACCTTTTAAGCACCTGTTTTTCTGAGGATGTGCAAGAGGTGCTGGAGGAGGCTAAAAGACTGCTATCCTCCAAAAAAAGGAAACCAATCTGGTGGTCCCCTGCCATAAACAAATTTTACAACAGAAGAAAGAAACTGTTGCAAAAAAGAGTAAAATCCCATGAGTGGAGGAGCTCCCTGGTCAGCCTCAGTAAGAAGCTGAGATCCCTCATAAAATCCTCCAAAGCTAATTACGAAAACAAAATCACCACTGATTCTAAAGACAACCACAAAGCATTGTATAGCTATGTCAAGAATCTCAATGGCAACACTCAGATCTGCTCTGAGTTACAGCACAATGGCACTAAATATACAGAACCAATTGATATTGCCAACATCCTGGCAGATCAGTTCAGTGCTAACTTTACCCCCCTCTCACCCTCTAAAGGGCCCATCTGTATAGCAGAAGAATGCATAGTTCCTGTAATCACAGTTGCACAGGTAAAAAACACACTCTCCAAAGCCAAAAACGCAGCATCAATAGGACCTGACAACATCCCAGGCTGTGTTCTACATGAGCTACAAAATGAACTGGCACCCCACCTAAGCACCATGTTCAATCATAGCCTCATCTCAGGCTTTGTGCCCACTGAATGGCACACAACGATGGTTATCCCATTCCACAAAGGGGGAGCCACCACGGACCCTGGGAACTACCACCCCATTAGCCTGAGGAGCCTGGTCTGCAAGGCCATAGAACGTATCATCATGGAACTTATAAACAAAGACATTAGTAATTTCCAAACTCTGGACCCCACCCAGTTCGGGTTTGTAAAAGGCAGATCATGTCTCCTAAACCTGATAGACTTCTTTGAAGTAGTCACCAAAGCCATAGACTAACTAGGTGGTTCACACAGCCTATGTAGATCTCGCCAAGGCTTTTGACACCATTTCCCACTCTGGAATTATAGATAAACTCACTAAACTAGGTATAAATCCCTGTGTCACAAGATGGGTTGCCAACTGGCTCACTGACAGATCTCACACTGTGAAAGTAGCAGACTCCAAATCCGACTTCAGACCAGTGACAAGTGGAGTACCACAGGGTTCAGTCCTGGGTCCTCTCTTGCTTGGTATCTACTTTTTTGAAGTACAGGCTAACACAGAATGTCTTTGGCTAATGGAGTTTGCAGATGACTGCAAACTAGGAGCCATAATTGAAACTCCTAATGATGTGGACATCCTACAAAGAGGCCTCACTGAGACAGATACCTGGTGTCAAAGCCATAGCCTCAAGCTCAATGCCAAAAAGTGCATTGTCATCCCCTTTGGTAAAAACTCTGTACCCATGAACTACCACATAGGTGGTAGTCTACTTAACACCGAAAGTGTAATAAGAGACCTTGGGACACAGGTCTCTCCTTTGATAACCACATCACCACAGTAGTCAGGAAATTATTCTACGTGGCACACCTCATCACAAAAGATTTCTCATCCAGGAAAAAAAGAGGTCATTGTTCCCCTCTACTCATCACTCATTATACCCATTATGGAGTACCTCACAGGACATTTACAACAACTGGAAAGGCCACAGAAATACCTCACAAAGAGGTTTACCAGCCTTAAACAGATGCCTTATGCAGACCCTCTCAAAAAACTCCAGCTTTACTCCGTTGCATATCGCCTACTCAGAGGCGATCTCTGCCTAACATACAAAGCTATGTCAAACCCAGAGCTGTTGGACATGCTTCACTTAAGGAAATCACAATCCCTCCAAGCTACACGCTCTAGGGACCTAAACCTTGTCACCACAATAAACAGAACATGCTGGAGGAATAGATTCCTGTCCCAGAGACTTCCCATACTCTGAAACAAACTACCTGACTATATGAAATAAAGCTCCTCATTAGCATTCTTCAAGAAAAATGTTGATGATTGGATGGGAAATAGGAAATTCACCCCAGGGATTACCTCTGTGGCTCTGCTCGGCAGGAGCACAGGAAAATAATTTTCTTGGGTGGCGAAAGCCAGGGTACATTTTTGGCTAGGCTTATATAGGCCCTAGGGCCAATAGCCTAGTACCTACCTATGAACCTATAAGTAGAAAATCATATATGTGTAAATGGAATACATTTTCTAGGTGGTGCCATTCCAAGGACCAGGGCCTTGTTAAAGCCTGGCAGACACTGGTTATTGATTATTTGTTTGAGTTATAGTCCTCTAGCCTTTCTTACTGTTTTGTCAGGAGTCATTTGTTGGATATTTCTCCATATCTACCCTTGGATCCCCCTTTCTTCTTGTTCCCAAGTCAAGCAGTTTTTGAAAGAGGTTTTACATATCCATCTTCCTAGAAAACAAGTGGTGTCTCCTTGGGATTTGAGGTTTGTTCTTGAGAAGCTTACTCTTTTTCCATTTAAACCAGCTCATCAGGCTGATTTGAGGTTCTTAACATGAAGGACTGTTTTACTCGTTGCTCTGGCTTCTTCTAGAAGTATGTCTGAATTACAAGCTGTTAGGTTGAGTTAACCATACCTTGTGTTCCATAAGAACAGAGTTTCCTTGAAAACGAATTCTTCTTTTATGCCTAAAGTTGTCTCTGAGTTTACCTTGAGACATTTTATTAATCTGTTTACCTTTCTTCCATAATCCAAAAGTAAGGGAGAAAGAAGTCTTCATACTGTGGATATCCACAGGCAGCTTAGGTAATACCTAGAGAAAACTTAGTTCTTCAGGAATGTCAATCAGATATTTTTCTGCTATGAGGGTAAGAGAAAAAGAAAACCAGTGTCAAAGCAGACAGTTTCTAGATGGTTGCCTCATGCCATTTCATTTTGTTATTCTTACCATAGCAAGCCACTTACAAGCAGAGTTAGGACCCATTCCACCAGGGCTTTCACTTCTTCCATGACTTTTTGCAAAGGGGTAGACTCTAGAAGTATTCTAGAAGTGGTAACTTGGTCTTCTCTTCATATCTTTACATAGAGTTGCCAGCTTTCTTTGTGGCTAAAACCGGACTAAGGTCACACCCCTCGCTTCACCCATATCTCCACCCATTCCCACCCCCTCTCCCATTCATGCCCCGCCCATTTTGTGGCATCACTGTGACATCAGCTGATTGGAACACCCTTTTTTTTGTGTTCCGGATGCCTGCTCATCCACGAGTTTCTCCACACGCAAAAAACAATGTAACTACTAGACTTGGAGAATCTGGGTAAAGGAGTAACTGACAAATTGCAACGCACATGTTCAAAAGATGACCAATGAGGGAACGGCACTGGCTGGCATAGATGGCTCTGCGGAAGTTCATAGGTTCATACTAGGCTATCTGCCCTAGGGCATTTATAAGCCTGCCAGAGTGTGTTTGGCTTTCGCCACCCATTTTAAATTAATTTTGCTATGTCCTTTTTCGAGGTTAGTATACTGTGCCTCTGTCTAACAGTGACACAGAAGTGATACCCGGGGTAAACCTACAATCTCCCATCCACTCATCAAGATTCCTCTTGAAGAGAGTCAATGAGGGACTCTGCCTAACCTGGACTGGGATTTTATGCCAGAGTGAAGGGAGCCTCTGGGTTATGAATCTGTCCCTCCAGCATGTCCTATTTATTTCAGTGCTGAGGTTCAAGTCTCTCGAGCACGTAGCTCGATGGGATTTGGATTTTCTGAGGTGCAGCATCTCCATTAATTCCGGGTTGGACTTGGCTTTATACGTCAGGCACAGATCACCTCTGAGCAGGCGGTATGCCACTGAGTAGATCTGGAGTTTCTTTAACCGTGCAGCATATGGCATCTGTTTGAGCCCTTTGATCCTCTTGGTGAGGTACTTTTGGGGTCTTTCCAGTTGCTGCATGTGTCTGGTAAGGTACATCCCAAAAGGGGCATTGTACTCAATTATGGGCCTGATGAGGGATGAGTAAAGAGGCACGATGACCTCTCCTGATCTAGATGTGAATCCTTTCATGATTAGGTGGGCTATATAAAATGTTTTTCTAACCACTTTGGCCACGTGGTTGTCAAATGAGAGATTGCTATCAACTTGGGTCCCCAGAACCTCAAGTGTTTTACTGTACAACATCTGAGTCTACACAGCTATAATATGATTTGTTACACAATTCTTTCATGAGTCACCCCCAAACAGTTACAACAGCCTGTAAGAATTATTTACTAAAAAACTTTAAGACTATACAAATTCAGACATTTGATACTAAAGCAAACTTCAAGCTGCATTTCAGCAAAAAAAATCTCTATCACTGAAGCATTTTTTTGTTTTGTTTACTAGCCGTCCCTATTTCTGGAGGGCAGTCCTGCTTCTAAGCAGGTGAGACCTGTAAAAGAACAAACAATAAGAATACTCATAGCTCAGAACCCCCCATCTCCCAAATAAGGAACGTTATCTTCACAATGTGAAACAAATGGGCAAAATGTGGAATACTTCCTAATAACTTCAACTTGGAAGCTCACAGATGTTTCTAATTGCGCTACTTTATAAAATGTTATTTTGATACATTAATATGACTCAGTACTATTTGCTATGGATATCAACTAAAAATTTTCTTAACACTAAAGGAATGACAGAACCTTGCAATGTGGAACTTTGAGGAATATGGGCTTTAACTCATTCCCTCTAGTACAGCTCTTTTAAGTGTGTACCTTTAACTCCCAGTGGGTGTGGCTTCAGCCTTTAAAAAATGAAGTTATCACCTTACAGTTCTACCAAATACTAATTGACAGATGTCCTATATCAATACAGTTGTGTTTGCCATCATGTATGCTTCAAGATAAAATATTCTGATACCTTGTATGTAGCATGGTTTTGGAATTATTAATGCAAATATGAACAGGCAATATATGACGCCTAGAGGCGCAGTAGGAGGTAACTGCAGAAACGCCTGAAGACGTCACTCAGCTGTTGACCCAAAATGAGGAACGTCCCTCATAATAAGGTGCACTTGAGAAGTATGAGAATGCTAGTACTTCAGAAGAAAAAAATATATGTTTCTAGAGTTCCTCCAAACATTACAAAAAAGTACTACACTGGGGCTTATATATTAAATGAAAACAAAGCAGTTGTACCGATCGAGAATGTGATCTCGCTTACAAAACCTCATATTTCAGAAAGAAAACTTCACCGTGATCACTACAGTATCTGAAAAGATGCTGATCCCAATCAACCCCTCAACCCTCCACAATTCTGAAGTCCCAGTGACGGAGATGTACAGTAATCTGCAGTCGGGTAACTATTCTCACAGATACCCATTATTTGGTTACAGTTGTACGTCTAGCATCAACCTCCAGTAAATTGGGTAATTTGACAACACATTATAAGTGACTCTCCATCTTTCACGCTTTAACGGTACATAGTTTAACCCTAACCAATTACCTCATATACAGTGATGAATAACATACTAGTAATAATATAATGCATTTCACGCGCCTAGCAACTACCGGTTTATTTTATTAAGACAAAATAATGGAAATGTACAGACAAATAAGGGACTACAAATTTGAAAGTCGATATGAGTGGAAAATCTGAAGGCACAATGTCTAAGCCTGTTTTCATGTACTCTTCAAAACAAGAATCTGGATTCCAAAACACTTTTTTAAAGTTACAGGGTCTAAATGGAAACAAAGCAGAAAGAAAAAAAAAAAATACACATCTTCAAATGACTCACCCATAAGAATCCTCATTTGCTTCTAGCTGAAAAGGCGAGAGAATAGGGACGAGATAGTAAGGTCCATATTGTACTGTAATTCAAAGAAAACAAAAAAGTACAGTTGTGGAACTATTCTTAGCCCACAGAAGATGCCTGCTTGGACATCCGCGTTACTACCTTTCCAGCCAATACCTGTCTGTCAAGATGTCAACCTCTACCCCAGAGTTCTGCAAGTGTATCGTGCTTAATTATATCAAACCAAAGAAGAAAGGTTGAGTACGCAGATCTGCTCTTGTTTTTAGACAGGAGCCAAGTAACGTAATTAAACCAGAGTACTGTTATGCTGTTGAAGATGCCCAAAAAAAAAAAAAAAAAAAATCAGCAGCAATCATTCACTGGAGTGTTGTAGCACAGTAATCAGCCAGTCTTCAATATAAAAACAAATTGTGGCAGTCAGTGGCACAAAACCCGGACTTCACGTGTCAGGTTTTGAATGAAATTTGTAACCGGACAATTTGTTAGAAAACCGGACAGTTCGGTCAAAAACCAGACAGCTGGCAACCCTATCTTTACAAAGCACTTTAAATTGCATTCTTTTTCCTAGTATAGAACAGGCTAGGAATATTCTCCAGAGGTAGCTGGATTCTTATTTTTTTCTTCCTCACATTTTGTGGTCATCTACTAATAGCTTAAGCTACTTCAGCAATGGTCTAATGCTGAACATAGTACAGTTATGTAAGTAAACCTACAGTAACAGTAGATGTTGTAATAGATTACTGTTGCAGTAGCCAGACACTCCCTCCAGCTCCCTTTCTGTAGCTGTTGTGTTACATTGATAGGGTGGTGGTATATATACCATTGTGTGTTTAGTTACTCTTGTTTTACATTTCCTAGAATTGTTCTTTTTACGGATATTGCTTCCCTTCTTGAGGCAAGAAAGAACTGTGACTACCTTTTGTATGGCGCTCTCCTTAAACTCCTGACAATTGGAGTGTGTATTAGGTGGCTTTAAAAAGCTGGCCAAATGTTCATATTCTTGGCAGGATATAACCCAGATAGTTTAGGCTATTGCAGATGGGATCTCTAAAACCATCTACTGGTATGGTAAGTTTACTTATGCAACTGTATTTTCTGCTTCAGACTCCTTGCACAAAGGCCTGGAAGACAGATAGATACTTTTGTGTTCCAATGGACAGAGATGCTACTGTATGCTTTTCTACCCTTTCCTTTGATAATTAGGGTTCTAAAGATTCAGAAGGTCTGTCCAAAGATGATGCTTCTAGCTAGGTTCCTTTTAAAAGGCACAGGCAGCAGTGGCTGTTCTTCATTCTTACTGCTGCAGTAGCCTTTAGGTTGTATGGCTTGTTTCCTGCTTAGGAAACAGCAACTGGCCAGCTTCAAAAACCTATGCCCCCCCCCCCCCCCCACACACACACACACACAAACATGACTGCTGACTGGCTGATTCCAACAAAGGAAATCAGCAGTCCGGCTGAAGATTTCTTAAGCACTTTCTTGCCGTCTCAAAAATAAGCATCTGTTGGACTTCACAGGAGCAGCAATCAGCTAAGAATTGGCCTTTTAAGAAAAAATAATATTTATTCTGTTTTTTGATTAAAAGGATTTCCCCCTTAAGAAACTCAGTACGTTTTAAAAATATTAGAAATTTCCATTCAGGAAATGCTATTTTTTGTTAGTGGGGGTCTGTCAATGTATTTAGGGCTGAGTTTGTGAGAAGTTATTTACTGCTGATGTAAACTTTTATTTTTGGGACAAAAAAGTTTACAGAGGGACAGGTAGGAATGTGTGTGTCAGTGTAATGCTTATGCTCACTTTCTAACAACCTACCTGCCATATTACTTTTCTGTCAGTCTGTTTTGAGTGTCTGAAGGTACTGACAGGGATTTTATGTTCTGTTTGTGCTTTTTATTGATAAAAGAACTGGGGGAGAGTGTTGTGAATGTAAGTGTGCTTCTTGTGAACATTCAGTAACAGCCAACATTCTGACTAACTCACTTTGGCAACGTTTACTGCTTTTGGTTCCTCTTCAATGGCTAGAGTATGAATACTCACACCGCTCTGGCTGGTTCTTATCTGGCAGTACTTAGGAAAAAAAATCATTTAACAAGGAGTCCTTGCCATTGTTGTGGACTCCGTCTGCACCTCAGCTGACATTGGGTAGCCTGCAGTGACCAGTTGTTGTTTTTCAGATCATTCACTTACCACTTTTTATGAACCTGTCCCTCCAGCACGTTCTGTTGATCGTGGTAATGAGGTTGAGGTCTCTGGAGCATGTGGTGCAGAGGGGATTGGGAATTTCTTCAGATGTAGCATTTCTAACAGAGCTGGGTCAGGCATGGCTTTATAAGTCAAGCAGAGATCACCTCTGAGTAGGCGATATGAGACAGAGAATAGTTGAGTTTTTTTGAGTCTGTCCATATAGGACAAGTGTTTAAGGCTTGGGATCCTCTTTGTGAGGTACGTTTGCAGCCTCTCCAGTTGTTGCAGGTGTCTAGTGAGGTACATGCCAAATGGAGCATTGTACTCGATGATTGGCCTAATGAGGGAAGAGTAGTGGGAGACAATGACCTTTTTCTTCCTGGATGCAAAGCCCTTGGTATTGAGATGTGCCACATAGAAGGACTTTCTGACCACAGTGGCAGTATGGTGGTCAAAAGAGAGGCTGCTGAGAACCTGTGTTCCCAGATCTCTTATAACACCTTCTGTGTTCAGTGGACTACCATCAATGTGATAATTTATGGGAACTGTTAATTTATGGGATGACACATTTTTTGACATTGAGTTTAAGGCCATAGTTCTGACACCAGTCGTTGCTTTCAGTGAGGCCTTTCTGTAGGATCTCAGCATTACTTGGGGAGTTAGTAATGGCACCCAACTAGCAGTTGTCTGCAAACTTTATCAGCCAGAGTCCCTTCGTGTTGGACTGGACTTCTGAGAAGTAGATACCAAACAGGAGAGAACCCAGGACCGATCCCCGTGGGACTCAACTCATGACTAGTCGACAGTCTGACTTGGAGTCAGCTACTTTCACACTGTGGGTTCTATCTGTGAGCCAGATTGCAACCCACCTAGTGATATAGGGGTTGATGCCTAGCTTAGTGAGTTTTTCTATGATTCCTGAGTGGGGAATGGTATCAAAGGCCTTGGCCAGATCAAGGTAGGCTGTATGAACCACCTTGCCTTCATCCACAGCTCTGGTGACTGACTCAAAGAAGTCGACCAAATTGAGCAGCCATGATCTAACCTTCACAAAACCAAACTGTGTGAGATCCAGAGTTTGGAGATTCCCTATATCCTGGTTTATTAGGTCCATGATGATGCGTTTCATAGATGCTGGCAACAGTTTGGTCTTTAATGCAAATCCTTCACCTGGAGACAAGGAAGGAAAAATTCTGGACCGTATAGGTAAGAGAAAGTTTTCTTCTTCCACTTTAGCCCTCAGAATTCTGAATTGCCAGGCATATACCTGGAAATGTATGCTTTGTCATATGGACAGTCTGAGGGAATTGACTACCACTCTTCCTGCAGAAGAAAGTTGTTTTTGAACAAAACTGTTTCTGCCAAGTCCCAGGTATCTAAAGATGCTTTGAAGAATGTATATGATTGTGCAGATTTTGTGTCTAGGGCCACTGCTACAGTGTTGAGAAGATGTGCTTGGATACTTAACCAAACATTTGCAGATGAGTCTGAAGCCTTGGATTCTGATTTAGATAAGGAGGTATTGTTAATCCTGCTGCTACCCAAATTCTCAAACAATATGATGAAAGGAGGAAAGTGATTCAAGGATTGTATAACATTTTTCACGTATCCCCACACAAATCTTATAGGTCTCCCTCTTTCACAAAAAAAGCCAAATAAGCAAAACTAGCCAGCAAGGTGCTAAAAAGATATGGCCAGAAGGAAATAATAAAAAAGAAATGAGGGTCATTTCAGAAAAAGGGACAGACCAGTAGTACAGAATGACTATACCAGCATTCATTTCCCCACTTTCTCTTCTCCAACCAATATCTCTTCAAATCTCTTCAACAGACTGGCCCTCAATCTTTGGCAAAAGATTGATCTGATGTTGTCAATTTTCACTCAATCCTTGACTGTGGGCTTGGTTCCGAGCCTCAGAATGGACTTGGCCGTTTACTTCAGCTTGTGCCCTCCAAACTCTTGAGCTAGTCTCTACCCATAATGCTCCTCTGTAAATTACCTCAGATCTTGTTTTCCGCTTCATGTGTCAGATGCATTTCTACTGCTCTCGAGCTTTGGCTATATTTCAGTGAGTATTTCTTAAAAAGCTTACTTCAAATTTAACTTTCAGGTTATTTAGCTTATTAGGATATTTCTTTTCTATCTGCTCCTCTCTTTTTCTGCTCTCTTCAGTCTTGTGTGTGCGTGATTATTTATTTGTCTTCTACTGTTAGTAGTTTTCTGTCAAAGTACTATTTTTTATACTCCCTCTTTTCCCCTTTTACCTTTCGAGGTGTTCTCTAATACCATAGTTGGTATTTCCATTCCTTTAGTCCTTTCTATCAAAAAAAAAAACTTTCTTCTATCACTGTAGGACTGTGTGACTGATATGGAAGGGAAAGCTGATTCACCTGTTAAATCTAAGGGCACCTCAGGTTTTAAGAGGTGTTTTAAGTGTCACGGCAAAATGCCTAATTCAGACACACATACTTTGTGTGTATTGTCTAGGGAAAGTTCATTTACAAGAGAGCTGCTCGATTGGTCATGGTTTTTCTATGAGAACTCTCACAGAACCTAACACAAATTAGTCTTAAAAGGACTTCTAAAATCGGAATTTGATGAGGCCATTTCTGGATCAAAGGCTGAAGCCAGTTCATCTTCAGCCTCTTCTGGGAAATGTCCTTCTTCAGTTCCCAGTGTTTTGGAACTGACAAAGAAGGCAGCAAAATATTCCTCGGTGCTGACCACTTCTTTGGCACCAAAATCAGGACTTGGCACCAAACTTCTTGAATCTTTGGTGCTGATATTGGCTTCCTCGACTCCATCGGCACCAGAGAAACCAAAATAGACCTCGGTACCTAGATCTAGGTACTCTCCGTCTATTGATCCTCATATAGACAGACCATCTAGCCCTTTCCTCAATGTCAGACCCCCTAGGACTCCATCTACAGCATTGGTTTGATCCACTAAGAGTCTCCCTGAGGTCGGCATCATGACAGTGGTGGATCACCTCCTAGCGGCGAGGGGATTGTCTTCAGTTCCTAGCCAACCCGGCATCAGAATCTCTTCGTCTACAACACCGTCATTTCCTCCTCCAACTCCTGTTGAAATTTTGGAGCCCTTGGTTCTGACAGTCCTGGCACCGACTGCCTCAATTCCGGTAGCAGCTTTGTGTCCGGCACCAAGAGCAACCATGAGTTCCTCCAGTCCTTTGGCACCGGAGGTCTCCCTGGGTCATTCTTCTCTGGGCAGGTCGAAGGTGCATGGACTGGTTTCCTTAACGTTGGAGCCATCCATGTGCCTTGGTGCTTCAGCTTTTGTAGGATCAACCCAGGCTTCTGCTTCAGGGGTTACCTCCTCAGTGTGGGGTGTGACCCCAGTTCCGAAGGAGTCTGTTTTGATTCTGGGCACCCATTCCTCTACGGGGGGGGGGCAGCCTTCCAAGTCATGGAGAAGGCTTTGTCCATTAGGGACTCAGTCTTTACCATCCCTGTTGGGACAAATTTCCATGTCTCCTCAACCTGAGTTGCCATCCATCTCATCTCCAGGACACAGGGCACAAAAGTCCCAGAAAAGACACACTTTAGTGTTTTTTTCTTTTGATACTTCCCCGGAACATCCCCCCAAGGAAGTACCTGCAAGGAAGAAGTGCAAGGAGTCTTTCACCGAAGATACTGATTTTAATGAAAGGGAAGGTTCCCCCAGGTCATCCCCTGATGATGTTTCCTTCTGGGACATCCTAGAAATCCTGAAACAAAGGGGTGGCTGGTCTTCCATCCAACCTTCCTCGGAGGAGTTGGTATACCTGGAGGCTTTTTGTGCCCTTCCTTCTACTTCTTGGATCTCTCCACCCACTGATGATCTTATTAAACTGATCGCTCAGCAGGCATGGAAGATGCCTGACTCCATCGAGCCGATCTCCAAGAGGCCTGATCGAATTCTCTCAGCCCCTAAGGATGAGCCACACTGGTCTAAAGGTATACCCATTGATGTCATGGTGATAGTGGCAGCCATGAAGAAAGAATTTGCTGAGGAAAATCCTACTATCAATCCTCCTAACTAGGAGTCTAAGAGTTTGGATAGGTTTGGGAAGCACGTTTATTCCAGTGACCTTTACTGTCAGATCCTTGAATTATATGGCACACATTACAAGGTTACAGAGGGATTTGATCAAGCAGCTCTTTGATACCATCTCAGGAGCAGTGGCTGAAGGGGTACGAGACGTTACCTCTCAGCTAGCAACCCTTGATGTGATTTCTAACTCGTTCATGAGGCTGATTGCTCATGCAGCTGAAGGGATGACTAGAGCAGCGGGTTCAGGCATAGCCCTTAGAAAGCACTCCTGGATGCACTTGTGTGACTTTGCAGAGGCATTTAAAGTGTCATTTGTTAACGCTCCATTTGACGTATCTACCCTTTTTGTCCCAAGGTGAAAGACACACTAGCCAGATGTGAAAAAGATGGCAAGACCCTTTCTGTCATAGGCGTACGTTTACCCACTCCTTAGTGGCCTTACTGTAAGAACCAGAGAAGTCGGAGACTATGGTTTAAAAAATCCAAAGAGCCTTTCCAGAATTCACGCAACAAAGACTTTCCCCAGGGCAGAGGGGAAAGTAATGGAAGACTCCATCCCAGAGGCAGAAATGCACTGCAAAACCATGGGTTTGGAGAATCTTTTGCTGGTACTTCCTATCAGCACCCCTCAACGTGGACCTGATTGCCCTCCTCTGGAGGCAGTCTGGGGGTGACTTTCTCTGCACCAATCTGCCTGGCAATTATTAGCTACAGACAAACGGGTGCACAGAATAATATCCAGAGGTTATGACATCCCACTTTCATTACCCCCAGTCACCCAGAAAAAACTTTTGGATGTCCCACCCAATAACAGGGATGCAGTAGTCATAGAAATTCAAAAACTGCTTGACAAAAGAGTCATTCAAAAAATCCCACCAGGCCAAACAGTATCCAGGTTTTACTCAAGGTACTTTTTAGTGCCCCAAAAAACAGGGGACTTTAGACACATCTAGGATCTCAGCCACTTCAACAAGGCAGTTCAGCGAACCAAATTCCAGATGGTCTCGATACAGTCAATACTTCCATTTTGGAAAAAGGCGATTGGATGTTGTCTATAGACCTCCAGGAGGTGTGTTAGCATATAAAAATGGACAAATACTCCAGGAGATTCCTGCACTTCGGCTGGGAGCCAGTCCGTTTCCAGTTCAGAGCACTGCCCTTTGGACTCACCACAGACTTTTGAGTTTTTCCATACCTCGACGACTGGCTCCTCACTGCTACCACCAGGCGTCAATTAGAACAGGCAAGAGATTAGAGTCCGCAGCTCTGTGCATCTCTAGGCATAACAATACATTTTGAAAAGTCAAGCTTACAACCTTCTCAGCAGTTACAATTCATCCAAGCCCACTTAGACACTGTTACAGGAATTGCTTCTCTTCCTCCAGAGAGACAACAATGCATCAGATCCGAAGTCAGACAAATTCTAAGAAACAAGAGTTCCAGCAAAATCAGTCCTAAAAGCATTAGGCTTGATGGCAGCAGCAGTAACTCTTGTCCCCTTAGCAAGATATCCCATGTGAATTCTGCAATGGTTACTTGCGTCCCAGTAGTTTCTGATGCACCAGCCAATGTCTTACCTAATCGTGATTACAAATCGCAGCAAACAAGATATTACGTGGTGGCTCCACTCCGATCAGATTCTCTTGGGATGACCTTTCATTCTTCCCCAACCCAAAGTCATAGTAACCACTGATGCTTCCCAAATCGGGTGGAGGGGGCATTATCTGGGAAGAACAGTCCAAAGCACATGCTCCCAAGTAGATACCAACTTGCACATCAGTGTTCTAGACATGAGGGCCGTGCTGTTAGCATTGCAGGCATTCCAGGATGCCCTTCCTCTAGGGACAGCAGCAATTCAAACAGACAACATGTTGGTGGTCTGGTATATCAACAAACAAGGGGGAACCAAATCTTACCCACTGTGTCGAGAAGCTCTCAGAGTTTGGCAATGGGTGATTTCTTCCAACCGCTTTCTCATAGCAACGCAGCTTCCAGGGAACTCCAAGGTGATAGTGGACAAGCTGAGCAGAAGTATTCTCATGCCTCACGAGTGGCGTCTCAATCCTGTAGTGGCAAACACAATTTTTTGTTACTGGGGAGAACCTTACTGCGATCTTTTTGCATCACCTCTGAACAAGTGCAGAAGTTACTTTGCCCTAATCCCCCCTTCGGGAGTCAGCCAGAGACACTGTTCTCCACGATTGCCCCCCCCCCGGACTTCTGTATGCCTTTCCTCCAACTCCCCTGATTTTGCAGTTTCTAAAGAAAGCCAAGAGAACAGAAAACTCAGTAATCCTCATTGCCCCCTTCTGGCCTCAACAGGTTTGGTTTCCCTTCCTCAGGCCTCACCTTCTTCGGAAACTATGGATTCTGGACCCAGCTCCAGATCTACTGTCTCATCTGGAAGGCATGGTTTATCTGAATCTCAAGCTCATTGCGTGGTTTCTCCAATTCCCATGATTGCCAGGCATCCTTCCCTTTCCTCTCCTGTCCGACATATTATTGTGGCTCATCACAAACCTTCAACTAGGAAACTTTATCAATGTAAAGGGAAAGATTTGCAAACTGGCTCCGCTGAAAATTGGCTTTGTTCCAAGTCGGACTTTCCCGGGTAACAAATGATAAATAAATAAATTAATTAATTAATTAACAATGAACTTGATCCTTATTAGAGCCCTGTTCGTAAGGTTTTGAATTTCTTAGCTAACCTCTGTCAGTCTGTTCCTCTGCATCAACAATTAAAGTTCATCTAGCGGCAATTTCAAACTTTCATACAGGATTTGATAGCTCATTTCTAGTGTCACACAAACTTTGTAAAGCATTTTTAAAGGGACTCCTGATGTTAAGACCTCCATTTAAATAACCCATTCCTCCTTGGGATCTAACATTAGGCCTACAGCCCCTTACTTTGTCTCCCTTTGAACCATCAGCAACTTGTGACATTAAAGTTTTTGTCTTGGAAAACTTTATTTTTGGTGGCTGTTACATCTGCCAGAAGAGTATTTGAACTTCAGGTCTTATCCTGCAAACCTCCATACTTAATAGTTCACAAGGATAGGGTTGCCTTTAGGACCAGCCCATCCTTTTTACCAAAGGTAGTTTCAGAATCTAAAATAAATCAGACATTTGCCAGTATTCTTCCCTAATTTTTCCAATAAAAGGGAGTATTCCCTTCATTTATTAGATGTCCACAAATAACTACATTTTTACCTTCACAGAATAAAGGATTTCAGAAAGTCTGACTAATTATTTGTTGCATTTTCTTTAGGTAATCCAGTTTCAAAGGTTACCTTGGCAAAATGGCTTAGACTGCATTACTTTTATCTGTCAGTTGAAAGGGCTCCAACTTCCACGTCCAGTTAAAGCCCATTCAACTAGAGTGGTGGCAACTTCTGCAGTTTTTTATGGCAGATCATCCTTGGACGATATTTGTGCAGCAGCCACTTGGTCTTCTCCACATACCTTTACCACTCATTACAAATTGGAAGAGGTCTCAAGGGGACAAGCATCATTGGATTCGAAGGTGCTTAGGAATATTCTTCCTTGAGACCTCCCAAGACTAAAGTAGCTGGAAACTCTGTCCCACAGTCAAGGATTGAGTGAAGATTGACAACATGAGATAAAGAAGTTATGTGTTACCACAACGTTCCATCTGTGTTATCACTTTTCACTAATACTTGACATTCCCCATCTTGAGACTTTTAGTGGATCGAATTCTTCCAGAGCTGGCTTCATCATAGTGACACATATCTGGTCTCTAATTATATTCTTACTTCTTATCTGCCATTAATTTAGGCAAACTTGATCTGAAGTAATTTACAGAGGAGCATTATGGATAGAGCCTAGCTAAACAGTTTGAAGGGTGCGAGGTGAAGTAAACAGTCGAGTCGGTTCTAAGGCTTGGAACTGACCCCACAGTCAAGGATTAGTGAAGATCGACAACACAGATGGAACGTTATGAGAAGACATAACGTCTTTTTTCAGATTGCTGGGTCCTAAAAGTGGTGCAAGAGATTACAGATGGCACTGGATACAATGACTTTCTTTCAGGGGAAATGTTCAGCATTCACACAGCTTCAATGGCATATTGGTTCTGTGATTGCACAAATCCACACTGGCAGCTTTCCAGAGCTCAGAATACCCACCTCTGACTCTCTGTTACAGGGGGTTGGGAATGTTTACCCCTCTGAAAGAAATTCAAGTATTCACTGTTTTACTGCCAGCTGAAGGACTCGCAGTTGAATCTCCTCAGCAGCCTATATTGGTGGATTACTACTTCCAGACTCCATAAGATACCTTTGGGAACTTCCTTTTCTGTTTTTTTGTTATATACTTTTGATTTCTTTCTGTTTTATTTAAAGAGTATATATTTACGTGTGTTGACTTCTTCTTTTAATATTAGGTCACTGGCTTAATTAGCACCCTGTGCCGGAACCACAAACTAGTGCCCCCCCCCCAAAAAAAAAAGTGAATAGCAAGAAAAAAAAAAAGGAAAAACTAATACTGGTGTTCAGCTACTCCACTTGACCCCCCCCCCCACCCCCACCACACAAACACACACGCACAGCTGTTCAGGTAGTGAAGAACAAAAAAATAATAATATCTGCTCTTTCTTCTGGCACACCAACCAAGTAGCTTAAACTGCAACAACCCCCTGCCCCCCAAAAAATGCATATTTTTTCTTTTAAACTGTAGCAAACTGTTTGCTACAAATGTAAGAAGCAGCTGCTACAGTTTATACCCTGCACAGAGCACAATGGCACTCAGGGTTTACTAAAAAATAAAAATAAAAAGGAAACAAATCTGATATCTTTTAAACTGTAGCAAACTGCTTGCAACAAATATAAGCAAGCAGCTGCTTCAGTTTACACTTTGAATGGAGCACAGTGCTCATGGTTCAGTTAAAAAAATATATTTTTTACTACAATGTATCAAGCAGTTAGTACAGTTTAGATTGCACACAAAGCACCACAGTGCTCAGTTTTAACCACAAATGCAATACTGGCTTTGTGGTCGAAGCTGTGAATGAGAATCAGGATATGGATTGGATGGCCTATGCACACCCCCTAACACTTTGCACCTGAGACAGTTATCCATTTCATCCCACACTAGCTACACTACTGTATTCTTACTATTTACTGCTACTGTTAATTTATCTGATAATTTTAACTTACTGCTGTTGTTTGTATGCCTAATACTGCTTTTAAGCAGTTATGGGGCTTTAAAGTGTCCTATGACTTGTATTAGGGAAATTAGTATTCTGTCGTGTCAGTTGAACACTAGGCCTTTTGCTTCTCTTGTTTATCTGCTTCACTTGAAAGTTTTGACAGGCAAATACTGCATTTTTTTCTTCACTTAATTTATATTTACTACTGATTTAGCAAGGCTGTTTTTACCATTAAATAGCAATGTTACTGTAAATTACTTTATTTGCATTTATGTGGAGATCTTTTTTCAAATCTGACAAGGGAATCTGTAAGTAAATGATTATTTATGCTGTTTTAAAAGGTTTCTATTTGATTTAAATCCATATAATTGATTTTTGCCACTATTTGGGCAAGGAAATTTTACTTTGTACTGTGAGTTTGTGTGCTGCTATTTTCTACATTGTGCAGATTGTAGAATAAGGCTTATTACATAAATTATTACAATTTAAACAGTTTCTGCTATATTGTATTGAGTCTAGCCGTGTTGATTGTGGGGGCATGGTTTATATTTTCTTGTATTGCTTTTAGTCAGCCCCTAGTAGTGCCAATGTATTATTTTGGCTGGTGATTTTCCCCTGACTTGATGATGGATCGTAATAAGGCTTCCCTTCCATCAAATCCACTTGCACCTAAAAAGATAAAAACTCCACAAGAGCATACCTCAGCCTACGGTTTGTGAATCTGTTTACCGTCTTGCCAGATATGATACTCTGTCCCCAGATATTTTGTCCCGTAGTGTAGTTCATAGTAAAAAGAAACAGACTTCGCCACAAAACGAGACCAGTAGTGTAGCTAGGGTGGGGTAAAGGGAGCAATTGTCCCAGGCATAAAGTGTTTGGGGGGTGATCGGCCGATCCCAATCATTCTTTAATGCTTACTACCTTTTAAAAGCTGGTATTGCATTTGCAGTCAAACATGAGCTCTGCAGTGTTTTTGTTTGGCCTAAACTGTAGCGATTGCATGGTACATTTGTAGCAAGCAGTTTGCTAAGGTAAGAAAACAGTTTGTTTCTTACTAAAAACGACAGGAAGGAGGTTCAGGGTGCAAAAATGAGATCTTATTGGCTGGCGCAAGCTGGAGGGGGGGGCGTCTCATGTAGAAGGAGCAGACTTTTATTTTTCTCTTCACTGGAAAGCAAGAGGTCTAAAGGGGGATTGAGTACTGTCTGCAATTGGATTCCTGCAGCAATTGTTTTGTAGAGGTCCTTTTTTTTCTGCATTTAAAAAGCTGAAGGGGTGAGATGCTCCTTTATTGTATCGGCTTGAACCAGCTATGCTTCTTCAGCAGACAGTCAGGTTATTACCATGTATAACTTAGCTAAGAGTGTTTTACAATCAGCTAATCTTAGATACTATAGTCCTATTCATAATGACTCCAGGGCTACCTTCTCTGGATATCAGTTCAGCAGCATAGATTTTGATGAGGACTCTGATGCAGGCAGTAGTGAACATTCTGTGTCTGTCAAGTCTGATTCTTTGGCAGGTGAACATGTTCAAAAACCAAAGTGTTCACCTTTCCACTGTTGCTAGCAAGGTTTAGAGATCTATTGACTGGAAGCAGTCTGAAGCAGTGCCAGAGATAGGCAGAGTTTATGATCTTATTGAGGATGAGATTCCAATTGTTTTTGCTGTACCTTCTCTGTTACCAACCTTAGATGACATCTATAAATCTGCACGTATACCCCTTTTGGCTAGTGAACCAGTTCCTAAAAAGGCTTTGAGGAAATACAAGGTATACTCCATCTTGTCGTTGTCTTTGCTCTGTTATCAGCTTACCCCGCTGCAGTTTCTCTAACTGTCAATTCTGAGAAGAGATCCTTGATTTCTTCTAACCCATCATGACCAGATAAAACTGGCAAGTGATTTGAATCTTGGGGAGAATAATTGTCTCTCTCTAGTAACTTAGTCTTCAGAGTTTTAAATTATCAGAACTTCAAATGGAAATTTATTTTGGCAAAGTGCTTACAGTTCAGATGACCTTGTTATATCTTTCCCTGCTGAATAGAAGTGTTATATGAATGAGATTGTTTCTAATGTGACTCAGGTTTCGAAACATGCTTTGAGGTGTAGACAGTATTTCTAGAAATGCAGTCTCTTAGACAGTATGCCTAGTTACATAATCAGAATTTTTCTGATGAAATTAAAAAAATGAAATTTTGAACGCTCCTTTAAGTTCTGAATTTGTGTTTGGTCCTGCTGCTACCCAAATTCTCAAACAGAGGCATGACAGAGGATTATCTAAAATGTTTCATATTCTCCTGTAACAAGATCTCCAACTTCAAAGGACAGAACAAACACAAATTCCAATCTAAACATCAGGGTACCAAGAAGAAATGGCAAGAGGATAATGCTTCCATATCAAATAAAGTCAAATAAAAGAGGTTTCTTTCCTGAAAAAAGATCATTCCCCTGCTTTATAATGAATATCCGGATTATCCCTTTCTCACGTCCTTCTTCCCCTTTTCCATTAATTCAGGTTTTTTCCTCAGTCCAGCAGCCTGACCACAAGTAGTGACTGACAAGTGGGGACTGAGAATAATCCAGTGAGGATACTCTTAGCAGTGGACAGAAAATCCTCCTCCCTTCAGGGAAATCCTCTGCACCCACTATACCAGCTGTCCTCCCCACTGCAAGCAGGAGTTATATCACAATCTTTTTGGTATACGAAAAAGAAGTACTATGGAGACCAATGTTAAAGGAACAGTCCCAGTGATTTTTTTGTTTTGATTCTGGTCTTTGTTTACATGTTCAGCTTTGACTGTGGGGTTTGGGGAGGGGCCCCTACAGTAACTTTCAAACGTATTAGCCAGATTCCATTTCAAATTCAGTTGTACTCACAACAGCTCTCTCTGAGTCATTCATTAGTTTTGCCTGTGCCTTTTTATCCTCAGGTAAAAGTAGCCTTTCAGGAAATTAATGACCTGGCTTACTATTATCTTGCAGGAAAGTATATGAGCAATGCAAAGCGAAAACAGTAAACAGAGTGTTTTGTCTATTTTATGTCAAATTTTGTGCTCATTTCCGAATGCAAGCTAAGTGCAATGATTTTATGACATGACTGCCACTGTCTCTGCAGAAAGCATCTGAACGATGCAAATTTCTAACAGTAGCAGCAGTCCTTTTCTTTTTCATGCTTTATTGTTTATTTTTTGTTGTTGTTTTTTGTTTTTTACAGAATACCAGCCATATGCAGTGGCTTTTTGACTGATGTGTAGCTCTATAACAAAATGCATGTGCGATGCAAGGTTCAAACATTAGTAGACAACAGTCTTCAATTCCTTTCATTTTCTGATGTAAAGTTTTGATTTCTAAATATTAGCTTAGTGCCTTGATTTTATGATCTATCTGCTTCTAATTCTGTTGAAGTACCAGTGATGCAGAGTTTAAACATTAGTAGGCACACCCATGTATTCCTTTCATATTCTGTGTACTAGTCAAGTGCAGTTCCTAGAATACATGTTGCACCTTCGTGAGTTACTGCACTGTATGTACAATATGCTCTTCAGCATTGTTCTCTCTGTTCGGTCCTTACAACTGTTTACATTCAAGCCTGATCCCACTGTGTTTATATGTAAACAAATAACTGAAATGATGCTGGATAGGCTTTTTGTCTTCATTCTAACAGTTTGTAATACCTGATGTGTGACTGATCCCCATTCTGACAACCATTAGTCCCAAATTATGCCAGTCAAACTATGGTTGCCATTCCAAAATACTCACATGGTAACAATGTCAGAGCAATGACAGAAAAAGCATCCTACCCTCTTTATTACCTTGTGCTACCTTATGTCTTGTCTCCCATGGCAAATCAACAGAGGATAAATACAAAATTTCCCTGTAAGTGTGCTGTCACCTAACTTCATATATTGCTTTTGCACAATTATATGTAATGTCACTGTGGGGCTGCCACCTCTCTAAGTGGCCAAAGTGGGTCTTTTTATGCAAACATGTTCATAGATGTTTTCTAGGTGAACACAAGGGCCTTTTTAAGCCTAGCCATGCATCCCAAATCTCTGACAAGTTCTTGTGCCCTTGATAAGTGTAAGCAGGGGCTTGGGAGGTGAAACATTTATAAGCAGAGGCCTGGGAAATGAACCATTTACAGGCTGCTTGTGTCCATTGGATACATGGGTGCCAAACCAGAGATACATTTCCTGTTTCCTATCCAGTTGTCCAAGATATACTTGAATTCACTTATGGGGGAACTTTGCTTCATATGGATGGGGAGCCTGTTCCAGAGAAGGGGTAGTCTCTCGAATACATATCTGTCTCTCCAGCAGGTCCAGTTTATATCACAGGCAAGGTTTAAATCTTTAGAATGGGTAATTCTGATGTTTGTTTTACAGATATGTAGGAGGTTTGTCAGAGGGGGTCTGACAATGCCTTGTATGCCAGGCATAGATCTCCCCTCAACAGCCTGTAGGAGACAGACTACAAGGGTAGGGCCTTGAGTCTGCCTGCATATAGGATATGTTACTTATGCCCTACATTCTTTTAGTGAGGAACCTCTGTGGACGTTCCAGTTGTTGGGTATGCCTAGTTATGGACATACCATAGGGGGCATTATACTTAATGTCAGGTCTAATGAATACTGAGTACAGTGGAACAATGATTTCCTTGGACCTACATGCCATACCTTTGTTTAAAAGTTACGCAGCATAGAATTATTTCCTCACTACTGTAGACATGTGATAGTCAAAAACTAGATTACTGCCTATGTGTGTCCCTGAGTCCCTGATTACTGGGTCAACTCTTATGGGTGTGCTGCCAGTGCTGTCAGTATAATGGTTACCAGGGTGGATGACCTCCTGAAGGATACTATTATGCATTTCTTGGCATTTAGTGGAAGTGTATGGCTCTGACACCAGTTGTTTGTCTGTGTCAGCCCTTCCTGTAGATCTATTTTGTTGGTGGACAATTCAATGACAGCTCCTAAGTTGCAATCTTCTGCAAATTTAGTCAGCCAGAGGCCATTGACATTAGCCTTGACTTCAGAGAGGTAAATGCCAAAAAGGAACAGTGCCAGGATCACTCTGTAAGGGACTCCACTTGTGAATGGCCTCTTTGTAGAGGTGGACTACCCAAGTCTGACTTCCTGGGTCCTGTCTGTAAGTCAGCTAACTATCCCACAGATGTCATAAAGGTTTGTACCTGACCTCTTAAGTTTGTCAACAATGCCCATATAGGGTATTGTGTCAAATGCCTTTGCCAGGTCAGTGTAGGCATTGTGAACCATTTTGCCCTCATCCATTGCTTTGGTGACCTTCTCAGAGAAGTCCACCAGCTTGAGTAGGCATAAATTGCTCTTGATGAAAGCAAATTGGGTTGAGTCCTGTGTCTGGAGGTTTCCTATGTCATTACTGATCATTTCCTTGATGATTCCTTCCATGCCTTTGCATGAGACTAGTGAGACTTATGGGTCTATTTCAAGATCTGTAGATGGCCCACCTTTGTGCAGAGGGATGACTGTTGCTGTTCTCTATTCATGAGGCACAAAACTGGTATGGAGACAATTCCAGAGGGCCTGTATTTCATGTTATTAAGAAGGCATCCTGGGATATTGTCTAGGCTTTGGTAGGCTTTATTTGTCCTCTGAGTTTTTTGTTTAGTTTATTTATTTATTATTTATTTATTTAATTTATTTATTTATTGACATTTGTTAACCAGGTTGGTCCAACTGGGCTTGTGGCCCATTTTCAGTGGAGACCCGAGGAGAAAAGCTTCATTCACTAACAGTTTACAGTAGTTAAGATATTACAACAAAAACTTGTTATACAGCAAATAACACAGAAAATAGAAAGCATGCACAACAGAGGTACACCTAAAGTTTTTACAAAGAAATCATATAATACATATTTACATAAGAATTCTGTCCAGCTGCATGATTGATTGAATTAGCACAGTAAGGTTCAAGATGAAATGGGATGGGTTATTTAGATGTGTCTATGGGATATGGGGAGCTTAAGCTGGATCTTGACAAGGGCAAGTTTTAGAATTAAGTAGAAGTTTGAGTTAATTTTTAAAGTGTGAAGGGTGGGTGATGGAACGTATGTTTAGGGGAAGTTTGTTCCAAGCATGGGCAACAAGAGTATTTATATAGAAGTTTGCCAACTGTTTTCTTGGGTTGGTAGGTGTCTAGTAATTGCTGATTAGAGGTACAGAGGGTACGAGGTGGAAAATAGATAGGACAAAGGAAGAGAGAGCTGGGCAGGATAAAGGTTTATAAAGAATGGAGTGTAGCATTTGAAATTGTGATAGAAGTTGTTGAGGTAGTTCAAGCCATTGAAGAGAGTTTAGGGCAAGAGAGTTTAGGGTGAGGCAGCGATGTGTATTGTATGGGAAGTTAGTGATAAATCTAGCTATCTTGTGGTAAGTTTGTTGCAGTTTGTTCAAGGTTGTGGCCTGAATGTTGGTAAGAACTGGGGCAGCATATAGTAGGGAGGGGAGAAGGAGTGCCTGTGCAAGGGAGAGTCAGGCATTAGGGCTAAGAAATATTTTGTTATGATAAGTAAACCTAGTCTCTGGTGTGTCTTGTTATGCATTGGAGTATGTGAAGGTTGAATTTGAGTTCATCATCAGTGATGATTCCAAGTAGTTTTGTGTGGGTTTCAGCTTGGATTATTGTATTGTTAGAGGATGTATTAGTAAAAGTGGATTTATGGTGAGTAAGAGAACGAGGGAGAAAGAGCAAGAGTTTGGTCTTCTTAGGATTAAGGATGAGTAGATTATCAGACAACCACTGTTCAGTGGATAGAAAGGTGTTTTGGGTTAGGGTATGAAGTTCAGAGATATTGTTAGAAATAGTGATTAGAGTTGAGTCGTCAGTGTATTGGATGGGGGAGGATTGTCTACAAGATGTACAGAGATCATTGGTGAAGACATTAAACAGGAGGGGACCCAAGATGGAACCTTGTGATACTCCAGTTGGGACAGGAACGAAAAAATGCGAGCCATTTAACAGGTTGCTGTCTACCGGATAGGTAACTAGAGAACCAGGCAAGGGAGGTGGAAGATAGGTTGAGATTAGAAAGTTAAGATAGCAGTAGGGGGTGGGAGACTGTATCAAAAGTTTTGGAAAGGTCTAGGAAGAGACAGGATATGAGTTTATTGTTATCTTGGGCCTCAGCAATGGTATGAGTGAAAGATAGGAGGCCAGTAGTTGTGCTGTGGTTAGGACGGAAGCCAAGTTGAGTGGGAGTGAGAAGGTTATGTTGGAGGAGGTAGTTAAGAAGCTGAGAGTGAATGCATTTTTCAAGAATCTTAGAGAGAGGGGGATAGGATGGTGATGGATCGGTAGTTAGATGGGTCAGTAGAGTTTCCTCCTTTATGCAGAGGAATAGTAAAGAAAGATTTCCAAAAGGGTTGGAACTGTGGATTCTTGAATAGATCTATTAATTAGAATAGATACAGGATAGGCAATGGATTCAGCAGCAAGTTTGAGAGAAGGTAGGAGGTAGATTGTCAGTAGAGGCAGAGCAGGGTTTGAGCTTTAGGAGAAGAGTTTTGATGTAGGAAGTTGAAACAGGGTGAAAGCAAAATAGACTTTGGAGAGTTGGGAGGGGTTGGCAGATATGTGCTACAGTTGGAAGGTATGAGTTTTTGAAAGGTGTCAATAAAGTGCTTATTGAGGAGGATAGTGGTTTCCTGATGGGATGTATTAGGGTAAGGGCAGGGGTTTGAGGGGCAGCCAGGAGAAAGAATTCTATTGAGAGTGAACCAAAACCTTTGAGGTTTGTATTTGCTATTGAGCTGAGCAGAGTTATTGTAGGACTTTTTGTCATTCTTGTATTTCTTTGTAAGATTCCTTAGGTGTCTGTATTTATGTAGCAGGGGTAGTTCTTTTGTTTTGATCCAGGCTTTCTAAGTGCTATCTCTTTTGTGCAAAGGGACCTAGTTTCTTTGGAGAGTCAGGGAGCATAATTTGATTTAATCCTAATCTTCCTAGAGAGAGCCAGGGAGTTTAGGGTATTCAGGAAGATGGTATTGAACATGCTGACTGCATCACTGAGAGGGACTTGTTTAAGGGTGGACCAGTCTATAATGGAAAGAATGGAGTTGAATTGGGATATATTAAAGTTAGAGAGTTATCGTCAGTCTCTGTAATGGTGAGGTTTGTAAGGTAGGGTGGAGTGTCTTAGGATAGCGGTGGGGAGGTAATTACTAAGGGAGTCAGGTAAGGTTGTGGGCCTGTGATAGTGATGGGGGGTGTTACTGAGAATCCAGTCAGCTATGGAGCCGGATGTTAAGTTTTTATAGAGCTGGGTAGGGGAAGATACCATTTGATGGAAACCATGTAGGTTGATACTGAGTTGAGGAGAGTCAGTTGTAAGTTTGGACCAGTCAAGGTTGACATCACCTAAGATGAAGGTTTCATAAGGTATATTGTGGGAAAACCAGGAAAGGATGTTCTCTAGGATGGACAAATTATTCCCAGGGGGGATGTAGATGGAGGCAATAGCAAATTTCTTGTGAGGATTAAGTTGGCAGTTTAGGGTGAGGAGTTCAGCTGGACGAAAGTCAGGTAAGGGTGTGGTGAAGGGAGAGGGGTTGAGGCTATTGGAGTAGAGGATGGGTACACCACCCCCTTTTTTTTGGGAGTCTGTCAGAACAAAAGATATTATAGCCTGGTGGGAGTATTTCGTTGTTAGTGATATGTGGCTTGATCCAAGTTTCAGATAGGGAAAGGATATGGGTGGTGGTATGGGATATCCAGGTGTTCAGTTCAATGATTTTGTTTGTTAGGCTGTGAACATTTAGTGAGTATATAGACAGGTGCTTGGACAAGGATGAGTTTTGTGTGTGGGGCTGGGGATACTGATTAGTGTGTGGAGAAGGGGAAGTGGATGTAGGCATGAGGGGTATGTGGATGTGGGGAGTGTGAGGGGGGCCTGGGTTGGGATGGATGTCCCCAGAGCTGAGTAAGTTTTTTTGTGAGAAGAGAGAGTGTAGTAATAGGTAAATGAAGTTTGTATAGCTTTGGTTTAGATTTGCCAGTGAGTGGCAGGATCTGAAGGTGAGAATATTTATGAAGACATGGTGGAGAAGTTGAACAGAGTTGGGGAGATAATAAAGGAGGAAGTTGTTGGAGGAGTGTCATAGGTATTGGAGGTATGTGAGTGAAAGTGTGGGTAGGATAGGCGGGAGTGATAGGTTAGAGCAGAGAGAAGTAGGAGGAGTGAAGTGGAAATGAGAAGGTGTTGCATATTAGTATGCGGGTAGTGATGTTATAGGTAGGAAGCGATGTGGTTGGTAAAGAGATTGACAGTGCTTTTATCCTGCTGGGTGCTGCACCTCCTAATTGTTGATATGGTTTTCTTCCTTCTGTTATTCAGTCTACTGATGTTGTGATTCCACCAGGGTGACTTGTGTTTACTTGTTTTTTGAGTTAGTTCTGTACTACTTCCTGGTGGGTACATATGCCTCTGTGCAGCTATTAACATGCTTGCATAGGGTTTCACTGAACAGTTCTGTGTAGACAGCAATGTTCTCAGGGTTTGTGGGGGCTTAACATTTTGTCAGGGTATCACTTAATAGTAGGAAGTTAGCCTGAATATTTCAGTGTTAGCTGGGGCTCCATGTTTTATCTTTACTTCAAAGGAGACCATTTTGTAGTCTGACTTTACCAGAGAAGACATTACACTAAGGGGTGTGCAGCACTCTCCCATCTTAGTGCGGACCAGATCCAGTGTGGTTGCACCCCTGGTTAGTCTATTGACAATCTGATCTAAGGAGTTTGTATTTATAAAATCCAGGAATCTCTGTGCCTGTACATTTGGTGAGCAAAGGTTACATTAGCTTGTGTAGGGGTATTGTACTTTCAAGGAGTAGCAAGTTGGAATACATTACTGTGATCATTATTTTTTTTCACTTTCACCACAATTACACATCAAGCAAGTATACATGTAGCTACCTTTGTGGGCAGGGCTGAGGAATGTGGAGGCATACTATGTACACTCATGGACCTTTGAACCTCTGCTTTTATCCCAATCTTATTGTTGGGGGGATTGACAGACAGTAACTGGTGTCATTTTTTTTTATGGTGTTGGAGGTAGGGGTGCAGGCAGTATTCACAGACAGGATTTATATAACCTTTAAAATATTTGTTTTGTTAGCTTATTATGATCTACTATTTTTGTCAGCTTTGAACATTAAGCCTTGGGCACCACTTGTGTCTTCCATGAAAAAAAGATTTTTTTTCTTCCTCATGATTTTTGATCAGGCTACCACAGATTTAAAAATGCTCTAAAATGCACCACAGAGCATCTATAATCCTATGACATCTATACAATTATTACTGTGCTACCTTGGCCAGGTAGATGTTTTAAAGGAATGGCAGGGAAAGTAAACTTGAATAACAATGAGTTTCTTTTCTTAATCATAATTATTGTAAAAGCCATCATTAAATGAAAAAGGCTGCATTATATATATATATATATATATATATATATATATATATATATATATATATATATATATAGTATACATTCATTTGTCCGAAACACATTTTGTCAGTCGTACGGTTGTCGACTTTAAATGTCGAATCACAGCACTCCGAACATACCAAGATTTTGAAAATGGTAATCTCGATAATGAGATTCAACCATTTTTGAAATCGAAAAAGTTGCATACAGTGTTACTCCCCACACACCCTACTTTAATATGCAAACTCCTAGATCGCACTACAGTGAGGTAAAGGATTCATTTCCCGATCCCCGCTATAGTGCGATCTGCACCCAAAATGCTGACTTCAAATGAGCACATGCCAATGTGCATTTGCTCATTTGAAAGTCGCACCTTTTTTTTTTCCATAATTTCGGAGACTTGGTGGTGGTTCTTTCTCACTTTGGTGAATTGTACAACTTCAGTACGAACAAATAAATGTATACTATATATATATATATATATATATACTTCAGATCACAAAGAAGGCTTCTTGAAAAAGCTGAAGAGTAAAGCAAAATGTGAGAAAATGTAGAAGAAAGCGTTTTCTGTGGTATGGGGATCCAGCAGTGTGTAGAGAACAGAGGGTAGATTTGTGAGGTACATATCATGTTGTCGAATTGTTAAAAGTTTGAACGTCATATGGTCAAACCCATATGATCGAACTTTTAACAGTCTGAACGTTTCAACGGAGATCTCCGTACAGTGTGTAATGGGAAGATTTCTCCTTTCCTTCACTGTAGTGCGATGTCAGAGTTGGTATATTTAAAGAGCAGGGGGTTGGGGGGGGTGCAGGGGGGCTTGCCTCCCTGCTTAAAATGGTCAGGTAGGGTTTTTGTGGTGTTTATTTATGTATTTATTTTTTACATTTTCAGTTGTTAAAAGTTTGATCGTATGGGTTCGACCATATGACGTTCGAACTTTTAGCAATTCGATAACGTAATATAATATGCTTAAACAGAAAATGTGTGCAATGGGGTGAAATAGTAAGTAGTGGGGGATGCCATTGGGCCCTTTGACTATGGCACCATTTCAACTTAGAACAGCCCTGTACATAGGGCTGCTGTTATGTGTTATCACTGCAACTAAATCCCAGTCACTATCAATCTGTGAAATGGGCCAATGTAGTGTGATAGACAGGCCTGCCAAATTGTAAGAGCATTGTTTTTACAGTTCTGTATATGCATACTACCCCCAGAAGTCTGCTGTGTAAAGTAGAAATTTGCTTAGAAGGGGTGGCAACAAAAAGTGATGCGACACTGAAAGTGTCCGGGGCCCCAACCTGACACTTGCTGAGGGTCAGTGTTAGCAATTTTAAATTGTGAATCCATTCATTTTTTACATTATAGTATTATTATATTTATTTTTAGTATCAGGTTTTTTCAAATATCAATTTAAAATTATGTTATGATATTTATACACAGTAGATATGATTAAGTTAATAGGGTAACAAGGTTAGGTCGATTGTGTTTTTTTTCTGATTCTTTATATCAGAATGTACATGCTTACTTTAAATATATACATATGTTTTAACAATGTATTGATTTTAGGCTACATTGTAACTTTTATTTTTCAAGCATGTTTAATGAGTTAATTAAGGGTGTGATTATTTAAACGAGGATAAATTGAATGTATCTTGTGTGAAGAAGTTTAGTCTCTGCACTAAAAGAAAAGCGCTTAAGTTTTATTAAAGTTGATTTTGTTGAGTATTTGCCTCTCTGTTTGTTTATTTAATTTTCCGATGTCAAGGTTGACATCAAGGGCTTGTAGTATCAATACCTATCCGTCTGACTTGCAGATTTTTTAGGAGGGACTAGCATATAGCAATAAGTGGTGCCTGGAGCACAGCCTAAAACTACATGCCAAGAAATTCAGGACTAGCATTATGCCTTTAGCCAAAACTGACCCAGTCATTAGGGACCTGAGCACTTTCACTGACATTTAGTTATCTTTTGGTGGATGTTCTTTGTGTTTTACTGTTGCAGTCATTACATTTGGGTAATCTGCTTGCAGGTTTCCCTCAGTCGGCCTGATTAACAAAGCCTTGGGTCCTGCGTCAGTTGCTGTCCTTTCTTCCATGACGTCGGGTCGTCAAGGGTATAAAACATGCAGCCGGCGCCATTACATCAGTCTTTCTTACCATGCGGTGCCCGAAGCAGAAGCAGTTCGCAAGTGCCGGTCGGCCGACTCCTGAAATTTTCGTTTTCGAGTTTCAGAACCGAAGTCTTCAACTAAAAGCTAAGTATCTTGTTGGGGAAACTTTTTCTTGCTCCTTACCGATGTCAGTAAAAGTTAATAATTGCATCACTTGTGGAAAGCAAATACCTCTTGAGAATTTCATTTCTACTGTATTCTTTGCCTAGGCCCTGACCACGACGTACCTTGCTGTCAGTTTTGTGCTTTATTTAATCAGTGCACTGTCCGTCGTTGGTATATTTTTGCCTCTAAATATTTCGGTTCTCAGTTTAATTATCCAGAAATGTCATTGGTTAGCCATCCGACTACCGGGATTCCGAAAAAAACGCAAAGATAAAGACAGAGACAGGCCGCCGAGGTCCAAAACTGCCGACGACGCTTCTCCTAAGCCAGTCGTCAGTTCGCCGGTACTCAGTGAGGCACTTTCGCAGCCCCTGTTAACCAATACTTCTGATTCACAGGCCTCTACTGAGACCCATTATGAGTCCGGTATGCCGCGAGATACTTCAACTATAGAATCCGCTGATGTCTCTACCTTGGATGGGTCCGGAGACACTGTGCAGGCACAGGCTTCTGAGGGTGTATTCAGGCCTACGGACTTGCATATTAAATCGATGCCTCCTTCATTACTAACGCCTAAATCTCGATCCATGTCTAAAATACTGATGCCCAGGCCACATACTCAGGCCTCTATGCGTAAAAAACAAATGATAAAAATGTCTGAAGGTCTAATAACTCTAATCAGGGGTAGGCAACCCCCACCCCCCTCTAAGAGGCCTAGGGCTGAGCTTGATTATGATTCTTCTGATCAGGATTCTGTTTTTTTCTGACTCTTCTGATGACCTGGATTTGTCCTTACCTACGTATGAGGTTTCTGATGCAGAGGAGTCTATTCCCTCTGCTTCCCCTCCTGAGGATTTTTCTTTTGGGGAAACCTTACATACTCTAAGGGAGCATTTTCACTGGGAAAGCCAGGAATTTTCTGATTCAAAAAAGAGGCTTAGGGATTTCCTTTTCCTACCTTAGCATAGGCCTTTGGCTATTCCTCCTGTACTAGACATTGTTGATGATGCTTTCTCGGAATCCAGTTTGGCCCCTGATTCCCTGCCTCCTGCTCCCAGTAAACCTGACAGATACTACAGGGTCCCTGAGTCCCACAAGTTCCTTTTCAAAAATCCTATTGCAGATCCAGAGAATATTTCACAGGGGCCCAAGGGCATTAAGGCTTCTGCTGCTAAAAATCCTACCCCTTCTGATAGAGACTACAGGGCGCTGGATAGATGGGGTAAAAAGGTTTATACTTCAGCAACCTGGCAATTAGAGCTTTAAACTGCCAATTTCACATGTTAAAATATCAGCAACATGTTATTGGACTGCTTAAACAGAAAATGATGTTGATTCGTGACTGTGTGGAAAATAAAGACTTACAGGATAATGCATTCTGCTGAACAAGTTGGAAAATATATTTTGCAATGTGGTTTTGATTCTTTAGAGGCCTCTTGCAGGGCTGCTGTTACTGGGTCTGTGCTTAGAAGGCATGCTTGGCTTAAAGAGTAATCTTTGCCTGATCATGTTAAAACTAAATTGTTGGATGCTCCTTTAAATCAGGACCGCCTATTTGGCTACAAGGCTGAAGAAGTTCTTAAAAAGGTGGAAGATAAAGCTAAATCTGTGCAAACTGTTAAAGATTTTTTACAAGTTCAGCCTCCTAGATTTAGTAGGCACTGGCCCTCTAAGAATTGGTCCTTTCCAGCCCCTTCCAGGGCTTCTCAAGCCAAACCCAGACACAGCAAAAACCCAAGGTTTCAATCCCAGGGGACTCACAGAACTAAGCAGTGGGGGGTCCTCCACTTCCAAGTCTGGGAATAACAAGACACCCCCCCCCCCATGGTAAACTGTCTCAATGACTTCCTTTTAAAATTTCCAAGCACTTATCTTCTGACTGCCCCTTTGGGGGGAAAGATTGCTGTTCATGCAAAGAACTGGGAACTCATTACCCAGGACAAATGGGTTTGAAATATAGTGTCCCAGGGATACAGATTTCACTTCCACACGTTGCCAACGCCAAGTGGGTGGCTGGACCTACCCCCAAATCAGTGGGCAGAGGCTCAAAAACAAGTACTTTCCCTCTTAAGCATGGGGGCTATTCAACTGGTACCAGAGGAGAAAAAGGAAAAGGTTTCTACTCCAGACTTTTCCTGGTACCCAGAAAAGACAAATCATGGCATCCAATCCTGGACCTGTCTACTCTAAAACCTTTCTGGAGATTCCAAAATTCAAGATGCTGACTCTTCACCAATTACTTCCTATGCTAGGCAAAGACGCCTGGTTGGCAACACTAAAAGAAGCATACCTGCACATCCCAATCAGGGAATCTTGCAGAAGATACCTACGCTTCAAAGCAGGCTACATGCACTGTCAGTTCTCTGCACTGCCCTTTGGCTTATCTACTGTGCCCAGGGTATTCACAAAGTGCCTAGCTCCAGTTATTGCATTTTGCAGGCAAAGACGTATTCAAATATACCCATACCCGGACGATTGTCTAATTCAGGCAGAAAGCCAGGACATACTTTTGAATCATCTGGCGTTTGTAAAAAGGGTTCTAACTTGTCGGGGGTACACCATAAATGAAAATAAATCACAACTGGTACCCTGTCAACAAATTACATTCCTGGGAGCAAGCTTGAATAGAACTTCCCAGATGGCTTACGTCACGCCATAAAAGCAAATTCATTTGACAACCTACTTCATACAAGTGGCCACAAAAACCCTGCTATCTGCAAGATAAATACTGCAAGCCTTGGGGTTCATGGCCTCCTGCATTCTTCTAATTCCATATGCAAGGCTGCATATGAGGAAACTACAGTGGTATCTAAAAAGCCTATGGAGTCAACATTCTCACAGCCTAGAAACAATGATTCCTATCATATCTTGCCTACACCCAGAGTTCCTTTGGTGGGCAGAGGCCTGCCACCAAAACAAGGGACTACCATTCACACCACTCCCTGCTGCCCAGACCCTAACAACAGATGCGTCAGACTATGCATGGGGGGCTCACCTGGCAGGGAAGTGCATTCAGGGCAAATGGAACCCAAGTCAAATGCACCTGCATATCAATCAAAAAGAAATGTTAGCTGTACAGAATGCTCTGACAGCCTTCAAGGACTACATTCTTCCAGAACAACTAATGGTAAAGACGGACAACACCACGGTTTATGTGGTACATAAACATGCAGGTGGGTACACATTCTTACCCCCTCTGCAGACTAGCCATGGCATTGTGGAACACAGCCTTGAGCTACCAAGTGCACCTACAAGCTCAATTCCTGCCAGGAAAATTGAATACACTGGCAGACGGACTAAGTAGAAACCTCATGGACCCACACGAGTGGAAACTGGAACCAAGGATTTTCAACATGTTGAGAAGCAAATGGGGGAGCCCAGATATAGAACTGTTTGCCTCCCCCCGGAACTACCAATTGGACAAATTTTGCACAAGGACTCCCCACAAACAAGCCTGGAAAGTTGATGCTCTGTCCTTCTGCTGGAAAAACCTATCAGTCTATGCCTTCCCCCCGTTGCCTCTGCTCTCCAAAGTACTACTAAAAGTCAAACAGGACAAACCAAGGATGACTTTGATTGCTCCAGACTGGCCGCGCCAACACTGGTACCCCCTCCTTTGCAGTGTGTCACGGTTATCTCCATGGCACCTGCCTCAGACTCTTTCCCTGATGTCTCAGCAGGAGAACCAGATTCTGCACCCTCAGCTTCCAACACTGAACCTTGCAGCCTGGCTGATTACTTAAACTCTCCTTTACCATCCCTCAGCAAACCTGTGATGGATGTCATCTTAAAGGCAAGGAGGCCTAGTACTAGAAAATCTTATGCTGAAAAATGGAAAAGATTCTGTGCCTGGAACCAGTCTCAAGGGATGAGCACAGCAGCACCCAATTTACCTCAGGTTTTACAATACTTAATTGAGATGCTTCACAAGGGCCTGTCTTTTTCCTCCATTAAAATCTACGTCTCAGCCATTTCAGCTCATTATAACACAGAACCTCCCCTCTTCTCTCATCCACTGCTCAAGCAGTACATCAGAGGGGCCAAAAATTTGAGACCACCCAGGAGAGCTCCAACCCAGCTTGGGACCTTAACTTCTTATTGGAGAAACTCACTTTACCTCCTTTCAAGCCAGCCGCTACTGCAGACTTAAAATTTATTTCTTGGAAAACGGCTTTCCTTTTAGCAATCACTTCAGCTAGAAGGGTATCTGAATTACAGGCCCTTATGGCAGTGGAGCCTTTCATCATCTTTCATGCAGACAGCGTGTCACTCCGAACCAATCCATCCTTCATGCCCAAGGTGGTATCCAGTGTGGCTCTTAATCAGTCCATTCATTTGCCAACCTTCTTTGCCAATCCACAGAACAAAGGGGAATGGATTCTGCATTCCTTGGATGTGCACAGACAACTTAGATTCTACTTGGACAGCAGTAAACCTCAAAGAAAATCTGAACAACTGCTAGTAGCATTTGCTGCAGGGGCAGAGGGGAAGGCTATTTCAGAACAAACCATTTCTAAATGGATAAGCCATTGCATTAATTTCTGCTATAAGCACCATGAAATACCTATTCCCCAGGGGATCAGACCTCACTCCACCAGGGCAGCATCTACTTCTACAGCCTTTCTCAGAGGCGTTCCTACCAGGGACATCCTAGAAGCTGCTACCTGGATTTCTGTACATACTTTCACCAAGCATTATCATTTGCCAATTTTCTCTAAATCCAGAGCTGGCTTTGCCACTGCAGTCTTGCAGGGCCTTATAGCTGGCCCTAATGCCCTCTAAACTCCTCCTCCCAACAATAGGAATCTACCCAAATGTAATGACTGCAACAGTGAAACATGAAGAACATAGTACAGTTGTGTACACTTACCATAAAAGTAGATGTTCGAGTGTATTCACTGTTGCAGTCCTGGTTACCCTCCCTCCTGCCCCATAACTTCTTTTGGCTATACCTCTACTTTCCTTTACTATGCTTAAAAGCCTTTTTGGTGTATTTGCTTTTTTGTTGGAGGTATACCTTTGTGTTTTTATGTTTAATTGCTCCCCATTAGGGGGGCACCTGACATCTGGGGCAAGAAAAACTGATGTAATGGCGTCGGCTGCATGTTTTATACCCCTGACGACCTTACGTCATGGAAGAAGGGACAGCAACCAACGCAGGACCCAAGACTTTGTTAATCAGGCTGACTGAGGGCTACTGCAAGCAGATAACCCAAATGTGATGACTGCAACAGTGAATACACTCGGACATCTACATTTATGGTAAGTGTACACAACTGTACTTTATGTATACACTAATGTTAGGAAATCGTTTTACCTTTTCACCAGGGTTGATTAATAGAGTATAATGCCTCCTTTGGTATTTACTTGTCTAAGCACATGACCCAGCTTGAGAGACTGCATTGTTTTTTCATTACAATAATCAAGGGTATGTCTTTCTTGACTTACCCAGACAAGCATAAAGCACTTTGTCTCTTTTCAAGTTTTACTATACACTCTGGAGAGGTAATCTCTGTCTAACCTATGTAGCCTCAACAGATCTGGTCCACTGTCACCAGCTGCACATCTGCAGAATTAGTAACATCCTAAACACCTGTTCAAGACAACTTATTTTCTACCAAAACATAAACAGGACCTGTTGACAATATAGGTATATATTCCACAGAATCCCTCATTAGTAGAATACACTTTCTTTAGATATAAAGCAAAGTAGCTCCCTGATCCCCTTTTAGTATAACCTAGATGCATGAATGAGCAATTGTAACTACAGTCCAGGTCTGGCCCCTGAATCCATCATTGAAAGGGGTCTAAAACTAGGTATAAAATTAGTCATGCCAATGGGCACTTACAATACTGGATATTGTGGCTAGGCTACTAATGCTGCTATGCATCATTAGCCTACTGTTAACCCATGAATCTAAATGTGCACACTTCTTTTATTTTGGCATCACCACATGGTAGCAAACCACTGTCCTTGACCAGACCCATGAATGGTATTCACAGACCTATTACCCACTTCTGTAGATATGTTAGAGGATAGCATCACATAACACAGTGTTGTGTAGTTCAGAGAAGTGACAAAACCTAAAAACATATACAGACACAGTACTGTCATCCTGGAAGACTTAACTTGACATGAATGAGCAACATCATTTACATAAGGCATGCCAGTACACTTGTGGATGACCCAAACCATATAAACACACTCCAGCAGCCCCCTGAATGAGAAACAGTCTACTCTCACAAAATGCATTGTCTAGACAACTGGACTGCAGATCTCATGCCAGTGACACAACAGTGTTCCCACTCAGTACGTCACCTCTTGTGATTGCTCTCATTGCTATGCACTAATGATAAGTCCTACAATGCTATACCCAATACCTGAATGCATGAAATGAAAACAAGGATGCCTTGTTGTCTCAGTCCAAGGATAGGACTGCCATCACCTTGTCAAATGCCCACAACAGTACACACAAGATATGACCAGTGTGATGATGTCACTTTTAGGTCTGTGCAAATGTTGGACCTAATGCTGAGGAGTAGTTAAACATTAAAGTGTAACATAGCCATAGTGACTTATTATGGAATACAATAATATTAGGCCAGGTAGTATAATATTCATACACTGCATACATAGTTTTCTGTCAATTCACTTCCCAAATACAGAAATAGTTATGCTGTTATCCTACAACATAGAATTATACTTTTAGTACATCTATGTGGAAACTAGCTTGCATCACCTTCCTGTACTGTCCTTGTTTTCTACTGTGTTATCCACTCTCACGTTTCTGTAACTACCTCTAAATGTAATCAGTAACGTGTAAATATATATATATATATATATATATATATATATATATCTGTATAATATGTGTGTGTGTTATATATATATATATATATATATATATATATATATATATATATATACACAAATCATCAAACAAACTCATTGGTGATTATCATTAATGCTGGCTAAATCATCTAAAAAAGTAATGGCAAATGTAAAACGTAACTTGTGAATGCCTTTGGTCCTGCATAGTTACATACATATCTCAATATATAATTAGATACACATACATACAAATGTGTATCTATACATACATGTAAATATTGCAAATCTTTACACTTTTTTTGAATGAGCAGTGTGCATGCATAGGCCTATGTGTATGCATGCACATTGGCAATTTACTTACATATGTATACACCTTATAATTAACAATCATGGTTGACATTGACATCCATATTCACTCATACCAAAATAAAATATTTTCACATTTACCCACAAATACGGTGCTTATGAAAGTATATACTGATGACCATGCAAATTTTCATACTCCCATAATTGTGCTACAGAAATCTCTGAATTGGATATGCCCTACATGATAACACTTATTGCAAAGTTTAGCCTTACACAGTGTGCCATTTTTAATTTCTGAATACCCTCCTACTGTGTTTTATGTCCTTTAAGAGTACCAGCAATGTACACAGATTACATGGTACCTGTAAACAAACATTTCATTGTGGATTTTAATAAAAAATTCAAACAAATGGATTTGTACTGTATTCTTTAAGTCTACATTAATTAAACTTAATTGCTGTATGAAATCATTTATTTTACTTCCATTATTGAGGTGTTTGTTTACATATTAATTTCAGTTTTCTGACCATGTAAGAGGACTGGCTGACAGATTCTTTTCAGTCACAACCTGACGTCTACTGTACAAGACACCAACAGAAAAAGGAAAATAGAATAAAGTAAGATACCACTTTCTGAATAAATGTCAGTTTGGCAAAATGCAGGAGTGGATTTCAAGCAAGATGATAGATAATAATATAAGATATGGAAGTGAAGGCAAACTAGAACTATAACTTTGAAGACCAAAATAATAAAACTGGGCAGTCAAATTATACGTACAGTGAGACGAGATCAGTAAAATTTTGAAAAAACACATATAAAGATATTGTGCATAATAGAAAAAAAATAATATATATATATATATATATATATATATATATATATATATATATGCGTGTGTGTACAAACATACACACACACAAGATATGGTAAGACTGAAAACATACCTGTGAGATTTGATTGACATCGATTGAAGGGTGAATATTTAATTCAGCACACAGTGATTTACAATGTGGATTCATTTAAGAACTTAGGTATATGGGTAGATGTAGCTTTGATGTTTTTTTTCTGATTATATCAGCAAATTGATTAATGATCAATTTTTAAAGAGTATGGAATAATACTTTAGAAATCTTTGTAAAGAGTACAGCGAAAATATACCAATGACATTCATGGATGCAGAAGTTTAAGTTATTACAAACTATTGAAATATTTGAACTTTTCATTCCATCTCATATTGATGCTTAAGTGGAGACTTTAAATTGAGAATAATCAGAGACAACTACCTCTAGGAATGTTTTGAGTTATCAAAGAGTAGTAGAGAATCTTTAGATGATCTGTGTAGGAGATGATACAGGAATGAAAGATATAGTAACTTGTTCACTATAAGACTAGCTGACAAGTGGAATAAAATGTCTAATTATATTAAGGTAACACCACTGCTGAATTTTTTAAGAATGTCTTCTTCACTTATATGGAAATGACTGTTCTGCTACATTTGCAAGCTAGAAGGGCAGTATTGCCGATGCCTAAAAACTTGTAATTTATGTACATGTATGTAAAATGTATAAATGTAAATAAGACGTATACTTGAATGGCTATGTTACATATACAAGGATGCCTCCATTTTTATTTGTTTTTTTAGTTTTAGGTCCAGCGGTATTCATTAAACTAAAGAGTGTATATTACAGACGTCTTGCATCGTCGTGATTGATCAGCGACTTGTCTGTTTGAAACAAAGTATTACATTTGCTGTCAGTTGCAGTTTATACTGTTTCACTGTACAACTGTTACATTATATCAAAAATAGCTATGCATGGCTAGATATGTCATTACTTTTAAAATAGTCGAATAAATAAAACCCTGACTTCACATGAAACCTGTCTTCTTGTTAATTTATTTTGTAAAATAAATGAAATCACAATTTCACATGGAATGTGTCTGCCTGTTTACTTATTTATGTATGTATGTATGTATGCATGTATGTATGCGGGAATGTAACTTAAAATTGTACTGGCTAGTTCTACTTAGAAAAAAAATGCCTGATTAGTCAGTATGAATATATATATCCAAAAAACATTCCTTTCTTGTGAATTCATGGCATTTCAGTTACAACTGAAGGCATACCTCTCAAACTATAAGTATAGAGAGAAAGTCTTGTCAGAAACATTTAATTGGCTGAAGTAGTTACCAAAGTCCAAGATAAAAGATCAGTGAGCAGTACCTTTACACAAAAGTGTTAACAAAACAATAAAGGTAACAAGCAGAAGACAGAATGCATATGAATGAGATGATCGTTTACTCCCCAGGAAATAACGTCTATAATTTCCCTTCCAACTGTCACTAAAAAACAGGTCCTCACCGCACTCTCCACATCTAAAAATCGCAACATCAGTGTGCCCTAATAATATACATGGATGCTTTCTATAAAGTGCTTATCCTATGTTCTCTTTGTTTGTTTTGTCTTTTAAGAATTTTATTAAATCACAGATTTTATTGTGTCTATGGTGGTATGTCTGCATAGTTTTTTGTTTTTTACTACACAAAGGTGGACAATCAAGTGACCCCAGGAACTACAGACCCGTAAGTTTGTCTAATCTTGCATGCATGGTCATGGATATAATTCTCATGGACCTGATGAACAGAGACATAGGAAATCTTAAGAAAAGCTGGACCTATACCTGTTTGGTTTCGTCAAGGTGCAGTTAATGCCTACTGAACCAGATGAACTTCTTCAAGGTCACTAGAGCCATGGATGAGGGCAAACTAGTGCATACTGCCTACCTTAACCTGGCACAGGCATTTGACATGATACCTCACGTGGGATTTTAGACAAATGCAGTAATTTAGGCAAAGATCCCTATGTCACCGGGTCTACTATATATGGTTGACATTTCAGAATGTCAAAGACCATATGGCTGAGACCATATGATCAATATTCAAAATGTCGACCATGCAATAAAAAAAAAAATCACAGCAACAACTTTCCTTCACACTGCACCCCACAACCCCCGTAACTTAAGTATATCAACTCCGAGATCGCACTACAGATAGAAATCTTTCCCTTCCACACTGTACGGAGATGCCGCTTCTGCATGGTCGACATTTTGAATGCCGATCATATGGTCTCGGACATATGGTCTTTGACATTCTGAAATGTCGACCATGTGTAGGGGACCAATGTCACCCACTGGATAGCCAGATGGCTCACATATAGGACACATTAAGTTAAGGTGGTAGAACCCACCTCCACCAATAGGTCTGTTACCAATGGAGCCCCACAGGGCTCATACTGGGACCTGTCCTGTTTGGAATATACTTCTCTGAAGTCAAGGCAAATGTAGAGCACCAGGTTGGTTGATGACTGCAAGCTGGGTACAATGAATGAATCCCCCAAAGATGTAGATATCCTGGAGGAGGTTCTGGCAAACGAATAACTCAAATCATTGCAAACTCCATCATGAGACACCCTCATGTCCCTCTCACCAGGCCGAGTAAGGAGAAAGTCACAGTCAGTTGCTTATCAGGGCCGAGGTTACTGTATTACAGTAACAGTTTCCTTATTACTGATATTTTGAATAACAACTGAAATATTATTATCGGTGACCAGGATATCTAGGATAGACCGAGGTTATATCCTAATATTGTGTATAGGTGTGTGCCTAATTTAAAAAGCATTATGGATAAGCAAGTTGTTGAGAATAGTACCAACAATGGGAGGATGGTTTCATGTCGAATGATTAGTCCGTGCAAACACATTTTTATTGATACAAGTGTCAGTATAAGGGGCAGAAATATTGATGTAAAAGGAAAATATTCCTGCTATTCCCAGTGGTATATATTGCTTTGTGCTTGCAATGTCCTGTCTTTTATGTGGGCAAAACTGAGCGTAAACTTTCTCAGAGAATATATGAACACCAATATGATATAGCCCATAAAAAGGAGACTAATGCCTTATATCAGCATCTGATTAAGCACCCTGAACACCAGTTCAAATTTGTTGTAGTGCATCAAGTTCAAAAAAGTCCCTATAATGGTCCTTGGAAACTATACTTGGAACAAAGGGAAGCTTGGTGGCAGATTTATTTGAATGCTTGTTTTCGCCCCTGGGCTGAATGATGGTATTTCCATCTCTAGCACTTTAAAAATTAAAACAGTTTGAAAGATAACAAGTATGTTTTTTTTATTCATATTGGTCAGAAAACAATGTTTATGTGTTATACACCTGTAAGCATATAGTTAGTTTTTCATATATGTTTAAAAATATATATATCAGGGTTGTAGGTTGCAATTTGCATTTTTAATTATTGTTTTAGATTCATTGGCTGTTGGACCATGATGTATTTCAAATGTGGTATAAGAAGAACTGATGACTTTTTTCTTTATCTGAAGAAGTTTGGTTCTTGTACCTGACGAAAGCGCTAATTTTCATTAAATTTTGTGTCCTGGGATTCTACACACTGCTGTGCTTTTTTGTTTTACTAGTTTTGGTTGCTGAATTTTGTGGTTCCAGGGCCGAGTATCTGTAACATTATGCATGCACTCAGTTCACTGGACCACAAGTACCAGTATGACTCATTCATAGTCCTTGTGGGTGTAAATGACGTAAGGGTCATGCTGCTAAATGCTAGGAGCTTAAACAAAAAACTGCACTCTTTGGAAGCACTTCTATCACAAGAAGATGTAGATGTCTGTGCATTCACAGAAACCTGGTTTAAGACCTCAGAGAGTACCCTCAGCCCTTCAAGGCTACAATGCTTACCACACCTTTAGACCACAAAATGAATGTGTGAAAACCAAAGGAGGTGGTGTTTCAGTCTATAGTAGAGATAAATTCACCTCCTGTCTAGTTAGACTGGACAACTCCATGGAGTTACTCCAGGTCCAGGTTATGGTGGGTAAAACCTCCATTCAGATTCAGGTCCAGGTTGTGTTGGGTAAGAACCCCATTCAGATTCTAGATAATTATAGATCCCCCTCCATGGGTCACAACACCCATGAAACCTACTTAACCAAACTGCAGACAATCTAAATTTTACCGAACACACACTGGTTATGGGGGATTTCAGTTGTCCCACCTTCAAATGGGAAACCTACTCTAGCCCAAACTCGCTGGCATAAAAGTTCCTTGACTTTGCAAATTCAGATGCCCTGGAACAAACTGTCCATACCCCGACAACAGGAACAAACATTCTAGATTTGGTCCTCACCAATATGTCAAACAGGTGCACTGCTGCAACTGTTGGACCCTCGTTAGATAAAAGTGACCACAAATCGGTCACATTCGAAATGACAATAACACCAGAACTCATAAAGGCTGAAATCAGATTAAAAAACTTCACCAAGGCAAAATATAGCCTCTTAGGTGAGGGTATAAATGCACTCCAAACCCCACCCCAAGCTGAAAATGGTAACTATGCCGAAGCTTACAGTAAAACCCTGTACAATCACTTGCATAAGTGTATAAGCTTGGCTGTACCAGAATGAGCCAAAGCCCCAAACAAAAACAAGCTGCCATGGTGGACATCCAGCATCAACAAACTCTACAATTAATGCAAAAAGTTGCTGTCCAAGAAAACAAAGTCAAGGCCCCAGCAATGGAAAAGCACCCTCCTCAGCCTCAAGAGGCAAATAAGAGAACTTGTCAAATCCTCCAAGAGCTCCTTTGAGAGAAACATAGCAGGTACTGCCAAGGATAACCATAAGGCCTTTTACAGCTCCCAAGTAACCTAAAGGGTAGGACCCAAGCATGTGCAGGACTAGTGGCCAATGGTATCACACACACTGTCCCCACAGAGATAGCAAACCAGCTAGTGGATAGGTTTGGAGTAAATGCCACTTCCTTATTCTATCCTAACTTACAAAAGCCCTCCCCCAAACTTCCCCACCACCTTACATATCTGAAGAGCAGGTCTCAAAGCCCTGACCATGGTGAAAAACACAGCCTGTATGGGACCAGATGATATCCCAGGCTGTCTTCTAAACAGGCTCAAAGATGAACTACCATCACCACTAAGTATCCTCTTCAATCATAGCCTAACCACATGCTTTGTTCCCGCATAATGGAGAACAGCTACAGTTATTCATCTCCACAAAGGTGGCCTACCAGCAGATCGAGGGAATTATAGACCCATAAGCCTGACCAGCCTCATCTGTAAGACCATGGAACATACCATTATGGACCTCATAAATAAAGACATAGGTGACCTCCAAACCCTGCACCCTACCGAATTCGGCTTTGTTAAGGGCCGATCCTGCTTGTTAAATCCGGTGGATTTCTTTGAAAGTATGATTGGTGAGGGCAAATCTATGCAGACAGCATACCTCAACTTGGCAAAGGCTTTCAACACAATTTCACATTCAGTCATTATGGATAAACTTAGCAAACTGAATGTAAACTCCTTTGTTGTAAGATGGGTTGCCAACTGGCTCACAGACCAGACACACACTATCAAAGTGAGTGATTCCACATCAACCAGCAGACCTGTTACTAGCGGAGTGTCACAGGGGTCTGTGCTGGGCCCCCTACTGTTTGGTATATACTTCTCAGAAGTTCAGGTCAAAACTAAGGGGTTGTGGCTGACCACGTTTGCAGATGACTGCAAACTATGTGCAATCATTGAATCCCCAAATTATGTCAGTGTACTCCAGGAGGGTCTCACACAGATCAACGACTGGTGTACTAGTCATGGTCTCAAACTGAATACAGAGAAATGCATCAACATTCCCTTTGGCACAAACAATGTCTCTTCACACTATCAAATCAACAACAATACCCCAAGTACCCATGAAGTGTTAAGGGACCTGGGATCACAGGTTGACTGAGACCTTAACTTCGACCACCACGTGTCTATCATAGTAAGGAATGCTTTCCACTTAGCTCACTTGATTATTAAAGGTATCATCTCAACAGTAAAAAAGGATGTTCTTCGTATTTCACTGTTGCAGTCATTACATTTGGGTAATCCTGCTGGCAGGTTGCCCTCAGTCGGCCTGAATTCCAAAGTCCTGGGTCCTGCCATTTTTTTTAGTCTTTCTTGCCGCGCGGTGCCCGAAGCAGAAGCAGTTCGCAAGTGCCGGTCGGCTGACTCCTGAGATTTTCGTGTTCGAGTTTCAGATCCAAAGTCTTCAATAAAGCTAAGTACCCCGTTGGGGAAACTTTTTTCTTGCTCCAGACCAATGTCAGGAAAAAGTAAATAACTGTATTTCTTGTGGAAAGCAAATACCTCATAAGGATTTTCATTCTTACTGTATTCCTTGCCTAGGCCCTGATCACAACGTTTCTGGTAGTCGGTTTTGTGCTATATTTAACCAACGCACTATTAAGCGTTGGTATGATTTTGCTTTAAACTATTTTGGACACTGGTTTAATTATCCAGAAATGTCGTCGGATAACCATCCAACTACCGGAGTTCACAAAAAACGCAAAGAAAAGGAGAGAGCTAGATTATCGAGGTCCAAAACCGATGACGAAGCTTCTCCTAAGCCAGTCGCCGGTTCGCCGGTTCTCATTGAGGCGCTTTCACAGCCCCTGACGCCCGCTACTTTAGAGTCACAGGCCGCTACTGACTCCCACGTGGAGTCGGCCATGCCGCTGGAAACTCAAGCTATTGGAGTCCGGATACTATTCCTTCAAATGGGTCTGGAGCCGCTGAGCAGGCACCGGTTTCTGAGGGTGTATTCAGACCTAAACATCTTTACATTAAACCGACTTCAGCTTCAAAGGCAAAGACTAAAGCACCTTCTAAAGCAAAGAAACAAACTCAAGAGCCACGTGGTCAGGCCTCTATGCCCAAAAAACAGATGCTCAAAATGGCCGAAGACTTGATTACCTTGATCAGGGGCTCCCTTTCCCCTCCTGATAAGAGGCCTAGGCAAGAGACTGACTATGAATCTTCACATCAGGTTTCCATTTCTTCTGATTCCTCTTCTGATCAGGAATATTCTCTCCCTCACATGAGGATTCTGATGCTGAAGAATCTATACCTTCAGCTTCTCCTCCAGAGGACTATTTTTTGGGGAAACCTTGCATACCATGAGGGAGCATTTCCACTGGGAGAGCCAAGATTTTTCAGAATCCAAAAAGAGGCTCAGGGATTTCCTTTTACTACCTCAACAAAGGCCACTAGCCATTCCACCTGTGTTAGACATTGTAGATGATGTGTTTTCGGAGTCTAGTCTTAACCCTGACTCCTTACCTCCAGCTCCTGTTAACCCTGACAGATATTACAGGGTTCCTGACTCTCATAAATTCCTTTTTAAAAACCCTGCTGCAGACCCAGAAACTATTTCACAGGGTCCCAAAGGAGTTAAGGCTTCTGCTGCAAAAATCCTACCCCCTCTGACAGAGATTCTAGGGCACTGGATAGATGGGGAAAAAAGGTATACACATCTGCTACCTTGGCTATAAGGGCCTTAAACTGTCAGTTTCATATGCTCAAATATCAGCAACATGTCATGGCATTACTTAAACAGAAAATGTTGTTAAACTCTGAATGTGCAGAAAACAAGGAAATGCAGGATTTATTGCATGCAGCTGAACAAGTTGGAAAGCATACTTTGCAATGTGGTTTTGATTCTTTGGAGGCCTCCTGCAGGGCCGCAGTTAAAGGTTCTGTAATTAGGAGGCATGCTTGGTTAAAGGAACAAAATCTGCCTGATCATGTCAAAGTTAAATTATTAGATGCACCTTTACAGCATGATACTTTATTTGGTGCTAAGGTAGAAGAGGTGTTAAAGAAAATGGAGGACAAAGCTAAATCTATGCAAACTGTCAAAGATATTTTACAGGTACAGCCACCTAGGTTTAGTAGACACTGTCCAACAAAGAACTGGCCCTTTCCTGTGTCAGACAGACCTCAAAGGGGCAGACCCAGACGCCCTAGAGGCAGACCCCAGGCGGAAGGTTCATACAGGTAAAAGCAATGGGGTGCCTCTATCTCCAAAGTTGGAGAAGACAAATCTCAGCCATACAGGAAACAGTCACAGTGACTTCCCCCTGCCTGCACCAAGCACTTATCTCCTGGCAGCACCCTTAGGGGGAAAATTAGCACTTTTTTCTCAAAATTGGCACATCATAACCCAGGACAAGTGGGTTCTAAATATCGTGTCACAAGGCTACAAGTTCCATTTCCATACCCTGCCAAAGGCAAACGGCTGGCCAGATCTGCCAAAAAATCAATGGGCAGAGGCACAAAAACAAGTCTCATCCCTCATGGACATGGGGGCCATTCACCAAGTACCAGACCAAGAGCAGAGACAAGGATTTTACTCAAGACTGTTCTTGGTACCCACAAAGGACAAGGCCTGGGGGCCAATACTGGACCTATCTATTCTGAACACATTCCTGGATATACCAAAATTCAAGATGTTGACTTTGCAGCAGCTTCTGCCCATGCTGGGCAAGAACGCTTGGCTTGTGACTTTAGACCTAAAAGAGGCATACCTGCATGTCCCAGTCAGACAAATATGTAGAAGATACCTCAGATTCAAGGCTGGCTCAATGCATTACCAATTCTCTGCACTGCCCTTTGGCTTATCTACTGCACCCAGGGTCTTTACAAAGTGCCTGACACCAGTAATTGCATTTTGCACACAAAGAGGAATACAAATATATCCTTACTTGGATAACTGTCTAATTCAAGCAGAGAACAAGGACATTCTTCTGCAGCATCTGGAGTTTGTGAAAAGACTTCTAACATGTCTAGGGTACACAGTCAATGAAAAGAAATCAAAACTAGTACCCTCTCAAGAGATAATATTCCTGGGTGCAAGCTTAAATACAACTGCCCAGATGGCTTATCTCACGCCAGACAAACAAAGGCAACTGACTACCTATTTCGAAATGTTGGCAACAAAGGCCCATTTATCTGCAAGAAAAATTCTGCAGGCTTTGGCCTTCAAGGCATCCTGCATCCTACTAATTCCATATGCAAGACTGCATATGAGGAAACTACAATGGTACCCAAAAAGTGTTTGGACTCAACATTGCCACAGCCTGGAAACTATGATTACTCTCATTTCCTGCCTGCAATAGGAATTTTGATGGTGGGCAAAGTCTTGCCACCAAAACAAGGGACAGCCATTCACATTACCCCCAGCCAGGCAAACACTAACAACGGATGCATCAGATTATGCCGGGGGGCCCACATGGCAGGAAGATGCATTCAGGGCACATGGGCCTCAAACCAAATGCATCTACATATCAATCAAAAAGAGATGGTAGCTGTTCAAAATACCCTGACAGCCTTCAAGGACCTACTTCATCCAAGACAACTACTGATAAAGACAGACAATACCACGGTCATGTGGTATATAAACAAGCAGGGGGGGCACACATTCTTACCCCCTTTGCAGACTAGCCATGACTTTGTGGGACACAGCATTGATTTACCAAGTACATCTGCAGGCACAATTCCTGCCAGGAAGGAAAAATACTCTGGCAGAGGAACTAAGCAGAAACCTCATGGATCCCCACGAGTGGCAGCTGAATCCACAAGTCTTCAGCATGATAACAAGGAAATGGGGATGCCCGGACATAGATCTGTTTGCCTCCCCTCACAACTACCAACTAAAAAGATTCTGCACAAGGATTTATCACAGACAAGCATGGAAAGTGGACGCCCTATTTTTCAGCTGGATAAACCTATCAGTATATGCCTTTCCTCCACTGCCTCTCCTCCCCAAGGTCAGACAGGAGAAGCCAAAGATGATACTAATTGCCCCAGACTGGCCCCGCCAGTACTGGTATCCAATACTAAGGAACTTGTCTCAATGCCCAGCTTGAACCTTACCTCAAATACCTCATCTACTGTCCCAGCAAAACAATCAGATCCTGCACGGCCAAATCAGGACTTTAAACCTGGCAGCATGGTGGATAATGTAGTCATACAAAACACACCTCTCAGTAAAGCTGTGATGGATGTCATTTTGGAAGCCAGAAGGCCTAGTACTAGAAAATCTTATGCTGGAAAATGGAAGAGATTCTGTGCTTGGAACCAGGCACAAGGAACTGATACAACTGTGCCAAATATTACTCAGATTTTGCAATACTTAACTGAGATGCTGGACAAAGGTCTATCTTTTTCATCTATTAATATTCATGCCTCTGCCATTTCGGCTCATTACAATACAGAGCCACCAATCTTTTCTCATCCCTTATTAAAGCAGTACCTTAGAGGAGCCAAAAATTTAAGGCCTCCAAGGAGATTACCAATGACTGCATGGGACCTCAACTATGTCTTGGAAAAACTCACCCTGCCTCTCTTTGAGCCAGCTGCTACTGCTGATATAAAGTTTTTATCTTCGAAAACAGCTCTGCTCCTAGCAATAACTTCTGCAAGACGAGTTTCAGAGCTACAGGCACTCATGGCTGTGGAATCTTTTATCATTTTTTATCCAGACAAGAGTCTCTCTGAGGACAAACCCAACATTTATGCCTAAGGTGGTGTCCATTGTGGCTCTTAACCAAACTATTCATCTGCCAATTTTTATCCAAATCCGCAGAACAAGGGGGAGAGAATTCTACATTCTTTGGACATACACAGACAGCTTAGATTCTACTTGGACAGAACCAAAGTTTTCAGAAAGACAGAGCAATTACTAGTGGCATATGCTGCAGGATCACAAGGAAAGGCTATCTCAAAGCAGACTATTTCAAAGTGGATAGGTCACTGCATTCTTTTCTGCTACTTACACCATGGCAAGCTAGTGCCCAAGGGCATTAGGCCACATTCAACCAGAGCTGCAGCCACTTCAGCAGCCTTTCTTAGAGGAGTACCAACCAAAGACATTTTAGAGGCTTCCACTTGGAGTTTAGTGTACACTTTTACAAAGCACTATTATCTGCCACTCTACTCTAAATCTAGGGCAGGCTTTGCCACTGCAGTTCTGCAGGGCGTCATAGCCACTCCTAACGCTGTGTAGCTCCAGCCTCCCAACCATAGCTTTGGGACTCTACCCAAATGTAATGACTGCAACAGTGAAACACGAAGAACATAGTACAGTTGTTTACACTTACCATAAATGTAGATGTTCGAGTGTATTCACTGTTGCAGTCCAGATTACGCACCCACCATCCCCCTTTCTTCTGATGGAACCTATCTTTTCTTCTTTGATGTATACAACCTATGTGGTGTATTTGCTTGTAGAGGAAGGTAAAGTTTATATTGGTGCATGTATTTATATATATATATATATATATATATATATATATATATATATATATATATATATATACATATAAGTTTTGGCTACCCTTTTAGGGGGCACCTGACATCTGAGGCAAGAAAAACTAAAGAAAATGGTGTCCACCGCATCTTTTATACCCCTGACGACCTGATGTCAGGGAAGGGGTGATAGCAGCCGACGCAGGACCCAGGACTTTGGAATTCAGGCCGACTGAGGGCAACCTGCCCGCAGGATTACCCAAATGTAATGACTGCAACAGTGAATACACTCGAACATCTACATTTATGGTAAGTGTACACAGCTGTACTTTATAATCCCCCTATACCCGACACTTATCCAGCCCATAATCTAGTGTAGCACCCCATTCGGCATGTACCGTATGAAGCACCTGCAGCAGTTAGAGAGACCTCAGCGGAATCTAACAAAGAAGATCAAGGACCTCCACCATATGCCTTACAAAGACTGACTAAAATCCCTGTCACTATACTTAGTATCATATAGACTTCTTAGGGGAGACTTATGCCTGTTCTACAGAGCAGTCCAAGACTCAAACCTAATTAACTTACTGCATATCTGTAAATCAAATGGGTCTAGGGCTACCAGTTCCAGGGACTTAAATGTGGCCTGTGACTTAAATAGGACATGCTAGAGGCACAGATTTATCTCCCAGTGACTGCCACGTCTTTGGAACAGGCTACCAGTTCATGTGAAACAAAGCACCTTTATGACACTGTTTAAGAGGAACCTGGACGAGTGGATGGGGCACCGTAAATTCTTACCAGGGATGGCGCCCACAATCCTGCTGGACATGGGAAGTCATCATTAAATGCAATCTTGGAGATTGATTAGCACTTCTGTGGTGTTACATGGGTTGAAACGGCTAGGCTTAAAATGACCTCCAGGTCAATAACCTAGTAATCCCCTATGATCCTATGAGATGTACCTCCCTAGACTATATGAAGCTAGATATCATGGAACTCAACAAAAACTCTACTACTGGCCCTACCCTAGTCTGGAGCCTTACCTCAGATCCCAAACTTTATCACACCCCCGGAACACTTCCAAACTCTTTAAGTAATCATTTCCCTACCAATCTCCAAAGATACTCCCCGCAGCCACCCAAAAAACACCTTTATAGAGACAGTCATAAACTCACCAACTTCAATTCAGAATCTTTTAACTCTAAACTGTCCAGCATAAACTGGTCCTTCCTCCATAATAGCTGTTAATGAAGCTGTTAATTCATTCAATCAGATCTTCCTAGACATACTAAATCCACTAGCACCTACCAGAAAAATTAGAATAAAATCTAACTTTGTGCCTTGGCTCACCAAATATACCAGCACCAGTGTCTGGAAAGCCTGGGTCAAAAACAAATTCCCTTCTCTACTTCAAACGTACAAAGAGTTCAGAAACCTTTCAAAAAACTAGTTAATAAGAAGAATTATTTTCTGCTCCCACCAATCAAACCTGCAGAATAATAAAAAAAAATTCTGGACAACCATTAATAAACTTCTTTATCCTGACAACCCAACCCCTTCCCCCATAACACCGCAACTGAAACTGCCACTCTCCTAAACAACTACTTCGTACATACTATCCAAAAGTTAACTCAAGTAACAACACCTTCTTTTCCCTTCGTTCATCTTCCAAGAAAGCATCTTCCAACATCTTCTCATTTAAAACTGTTCCCACCTCTTACATCAAATCTCTTTTGCTCAGACTCAAATTTTGCTTTCCCTCTGCTGCTGAGTCTACTGGTTATCTTGTCTCTATACTTATAAATTGATCTATTATTGAAGCTTGTGCCCCTGATATATGGAAATCCTTTTATAGAATCCCACTAAATAACAGCGGTAACTCTGTTGACCCTTCTAACTTCAGGCCCATTGCCAGTCTGTCCCCTATCTCTAAAACTCTTAAGAAATGCATACACGCCTAGTTGCTCAAACATCTGCTAGACAACAGCCTGCTTACCACCACCCAGCACAGTTTCAGGCCCCACCATAGTACTTCCACTGCATTACTGTCTTTCACCCATACAGTAGCCGAGCGCTGTAATAACAATATGCTTATTTCTTGTCTACTCCTTGATCTCTCAAAAGCTTTTGACACTGTTTCTCACTCTAAACCTCTACATAAACTCTCAGAACTCGACCTATCCAGCTCCTCAGTTAACTGGTTCTCCAGCTACCTCTCCAATAGGCGACAGTCTGTTCATCGACAAACTGTCCACTCTCCCTTTCATCTAGTCAGCACAGGAGTTCCTCAAGGATCCATCCTGGACCCCCCTCCTATTCAGTATCTTCACAAATAAACTTCTTTCTGCTTCCAAACTCTCTACTCTGTTACAGTACACCAATGATTCCACACTCATCTTTACCGTCTATAATATTCCAGACATTTTAACACTCACTCATGACAGTCATAGAAACACGGCACTGTGATAATCAGCTAGTACTTAAGCCTAAAAAAAACAAAATTACTTCTATTCCTTCCCAACACACTGGCTCTACAGAAACCCTCCTTTGTCATCACCTCCCTTGGCAACATTATCATTAAAGCTGAACCTCATACCAAACTACTTGGCACCATAATTGATGATGAATTACAGTTTGACATATACATCCAGCAATGCATAAAAGAAATATCAGAAACGTGGCCTACTTTATAGAAATTACTCACTCCTACCTCCAAAATTTCTCTGGCTCAGTCACTCCTCTTACCCTGCTTTACTCTATGTTGCCCCTATCCTTACTAACATTCACTCTACTCTTTTGTCCAAACTAGACCAAACATACAACAAAATAGCCAGATTCTGTGCAAATCTTCAACTCTCACCACTGTCTCACTCTTAAGAAGCTTCAATGGCCTGAATTCTCACATCAACTACTACTTCCTCAACTACAGATCACACACACACTGTTCTTTACAAACTTCTTCCTGTCCTTCCCTCTCCAACTTCGTGTCATACTACATCCCCTTCCAACATCTCCGCTCAACTGACAGACATCTTGACACCTCTAAACCAAAAAGGAACAATGGAAAGTCCCTTTACAAGTACTCAGTAGCACGTTTGGAACACACTTCTCCCTCACATAAGAAATATCTCTCAACATCAAACATCACCAGTTTAAAAGAGAGTTAAAATGCTACCTCCTAAATACTTGGTCTTGACCATGCCAAGCTCTCACTTGACACCTCTGAATCCGCTCTATTTCTCTCACTCCCCTTCAAATACTTTAGAAATATCTCCTTCTATCTCACTGACTCTCATTTCTGTCCTGTACATTCTAACATGTAACCCAATGTTTTCTCACATGTGGCATCATACTGATGGAATCTTTAATTGCTAATTTATATCTTCACTATTACTTTATCTCTGTTATGTCTTTTCCCACTGATACTTTTGTTTTACATCTTAGATTAATTTATTATTATATTGTAACTATTGTAATTGGAATTCTTATTAACATTTAGTGTATTGTGTTTTTGCTTAAGTACCCAGGTCTGGGTAGTGTACTCTGCTTTATTATGTCTATTTTATTTTTATTGTATTTTCTAATCATCTAATCATCTTGTATCATCTAATCTCTACACTCCTCTATGACTCACCCATTTTCACCAATCTATCCAAGAATAACTTCAGTAAATTGGAAGTGTCATACAATAACATTGCCAGATTTGCCACAGGTAACCCATACAGAACCCACCATTGCATAAACATAAAGCATCTAGGATGGCTGGAACTACAAAACCTGATTAAATTCCACCAACTAACCATTGCCTATAACATTCTTTATAACCCTTCCAATACTCCAATTGTATCTACCCTCAGCACCCCCTATAAAAATCCGAGGTCCTTAAGATCAGCAGACAAACTGCTTGTACATACCTCTAAACCTAACAACAGAGCTGTGGATTCTCTCTTCTCTAATGCTGTTGGAAAATCCTGGAATCTTCTTCCCAGTGACCTCTCCTCACTCACCTCTTTACCACTCTTCAAAAATAGACTTAAACTTTACCTTAAAACACACTGGCTATGCCCAAGGACCAAACCTGACTAGTTATCTATCTTTTCAAACTGGGCTTTCCCTATCCATTACTTCTCACCTACTGTAATACCTTCCTATTACTATTTTTTATCATCTCTCTCTATATTACATTACTTCTATGCGCTGTGGATACTGGTTTTTAAGTAAATGCTTTATCAATATCGCTACAAAATTAACTTCTTTTTTACTATTGACTTTACTTGTATAATGCATTGTACCTGTGAAATACATTGTTATGATTCTTGCCCTCATTGAATATCCTATGCTAACCTGTATGCTGTACTACATATGTTACTGTTGTATAAATATTTTTTTCCTATTTGTTATTGTTATTGTAGTTGTATGTCTTTGTTTATGTCTTGGAGCTCATCTCCCCGGGCCTGTACTGAAAATGGACATATATCCAGTTAGACTAGCCCGGTCAACAAATGTAAAATAAAATAAATAAAAATAAATTAATTAATTTTTACTTATGTTTATACACTGGAGCTTTTCTCCTTGGGTCTCCAAGGAAAATGGGCCACTTACTCAGTTGGACCAACCTGGTTAACAAATGTCAACTAAATAAATAAATATAAAATATGTGTCCCAGGCTAGTATGAGCCTAGCATTGAGTAGCATTTTATATTCTCCAAGGATGATGCTACAATATGAAAAAAAGATGACTAACTTTAATAACTGGCTTAGTTTCTGGTGTCATTCTAAGAGGGTGCAATATTTGTCAGCATGGAAGGAGATGGTCAACAGACCACACTGCTTTGCCAGGGATGGTCTGTACCTCTCCTCTATTATCACGGCTACACAGGTAAAAACTGCACTGTCCAAAGCCAAGAATACAGCTTCCATGGGAGCTGATAATATCCCTGGCTGTGTTCTACATAAATTACAAAGTGAACTGGCACCACACCTGAGTACCCTGTTCAATATCAGCCTCATTTCAGGCTTTGTTCCTACCAAATGACGCTCTGCTATGGTCATCCCACTCCACAAAGGGGGAGCGACTACAGACCCAGGGAAATACTGCCCCATTAGCCTGACGAGCCTGATATGTAAGGCTATGGAGTGCATCATCATGGACCTTATAAATAAGGACACAGGGAATCTCTAAACTCTGGACCCCACGCAGTATGGGTTTGTGAAAGGTAGATCATGCCTGCTCAAACCAATAGACTTCTTCGAGTCTGTCACTAGAGCTGTGGATGAGGGCAAGGTAATTCACACAGCCTACCTAGATCTTGCCAAGGCCTTCAACAGCATCCCTCACTCAAGAATCGTAGATAGACTCCCTAAACTAGGCATAAACCCCTATGTAATGAAATGGGCTGCCAATTGCCTCACTGATAGAACCCACACTGTGAAAGTAGCAGACTCCAAATCTGACTACCGATCAGTTACAAGTGGTGTCCCACAGGGATCGGTCCTAGGTCCTCTCCTGTTTGGCATCTATTTCTCTGAAGTTCAAGCCAACACAAAGGGACTCTGGCTGACCATGTTCGCAGATGATTGCAAAGTGGGAGCCATTACTGATTCTCTAACTGATGTAGACATTCTACAGAAAGGCCTCACTGACACCATTGACTGGTGCCAGAACAATGGCCTTAAGCTCAATGCCAAAAAGTGCATTGTCATTCCCTTTGGGAAAAATTCAGTGCCCATGAACTACCACATAGGTGGTAGTCCACTAAACACCGAAGGTGTGATAACAGACCTGGGGACACAGGTTGACAGCAACCTCTCCTTTGATAACCACATTGCCACTGTAGTCAGAAAGTCCTTCTATGTGGCACATCTCATTACAAAAGGTTTCTCATCCAGGAAGAAAGAGGTCATAGTCCCTCTCTACTCATCCCTCATTAGACCTATTATAGAATACAACACCCCATTTGGTATGTACCTCACTAGACACCTACAACAACTGGAAGGGCCACAAAAATACCTCACTAAGAGGATCTTAGGCCTTAGACACATGCCCTATATGGACAGACTCAAAAAACTCCAGCTATACTGTGTCTCTTAACACCTACTTAGAGGCGATCTCTGCTTGATGTACAAAGCCATGTCTGACCCAGAGCTGTTAGATATGCTGCACCTAAAGAAATCCCTCAATGCTACATGCTCCGGGGACCTTAGCCTCATTACTGCAAAAAACAGAACATGCTGGAGGGACAGGTTCCTAACCCAGAGACTTCCCATACTCTGGAACAAACTTCCCATTCACGTCAAGCAGAGCACTTCACTGGCCCTCTTTAACAGAAATCTTGACGAGTGGGCGGGCAATAGTAAGTTCACTCCAGGGATCACTTCAATGGCCTTGCTTGACAGGAGCACTGGGAACTAACTTTGGGCAGCATGATGCCAGGGAATCTCCTTGGGCTAGGCTTATGTAGGCTCCAGGGCCATTAGCCTAGTACACACCTATGAATCTATATTCATGGGTGACTTTAATTACCCCAGTATTAACTGGGAATCATGTATAACACCAAACATGCAGGTACAGAGACTCTTAGATTTTGTAAATACAAACTCACTGGACCAGATTGTCATTACACCGACCAGGGGGATAAACACACCGTATCTTGTCCTCACTAATACGGGAAACTGCTGCAAATCACCTAGTGTAATGTCCTCTCTGGAAAGGTCAGACCACAAAATGGTCTCCTTTGAAGTAAAAATAAAACCTAGAACCCCGGCTAATCCAAGAAAGTTCAGGAACTACTCTAAGGCTAACTTCCTACTGCTATTAAGTGATAACTTGACAAAATGCCAAGTCCCCATAAACCCCGAGAACACTGCTGCCTATGCACAACTATTCACAGAAACTCTATAAAAGTTTGTTAATAGCTGCATAGAGGCAGCTGTACTCACCAGGAATAAGTACAGAGCTAACTAAAAAACAAGCCACTATGGTGGAATCACATCAGTAGGCTCTATAAGAGAAGGAAGAAAATCATGGCAAAAATTAGAGGTGTATCACCAAGCAGGATAAAAGCACTCTCAAACTAAACAAACTACTCAGAGGAAAAATAATCTGTACCAAAGCCAAATTTGAGGTAAATTGGCCTCCCAGAACAAGGACAACAAGACATACTTTAGCAATGTCTGCAACCTCAAAGACAGTACACAAATGTGTACAGAGCTTATTGTTAATACAGCCACATATACTGAGACGGATGATATAGCAGACCTATTGACAGACAAATTTCAGCTCTAACTTTGGCCCTCTCTCTCCTTCCAGGAAATATCATCAAATATAACCCCCTTGCTATCACTAGGGAACAGGTCCTCAGCACTCTCTGTAAGGCCAAGAACACTGCATTGATGGGCCCAGGCAGTATCCCAAGATGCCTTCTAAATAGCATGAAACATGATCTATCAGGCCCTCTGCATTACTATTTAAAGTGTAGCCTCCAAACAAGCTTCGTGCCTAATGAGTGGTGAACAGCAACAGTCATCCCTCTGCCCAAAGGTGGGCCATCTACAGACCCTGGAAACTACAGCCCCATAAGTCTCACTAGTCTCATATGCAAATCCATGGAAAGAATTGTCATGCAAATGATCAATAGTGACATAGTAAACGACACTGGACCCAACCCAGTTGGATATCTTCAAGGGCAGCTCTCGCCTACTCAGCCTGGTGGACTTCTTTGAGAAAGTCACTAAAGCAATGGATGAGGGCAAAATGGTTCACACTGGCTACCTTGACTTGGCCAAGGCATTTGACACAATATCCCACTCGAGCATTGTTGACAAACTCAAGAGTTTAGGTGTAAACCTTTATGTTACCTGGTGGATAGCCAGCTGGCTCACAAGAAGACTCTCTTAAACACCCACATGCATGTGTGTGTAGATGTGTATTTGCAAGTGTATTATATAAATGTGTGTCTGTTTTACATATAATACACACACACAAACGGACATGTGTACATACAAACTGAGCACACAGACACAGTCACACATGCATCATACACACAACTGCTGACACATATGTGCCAGATGTGAGAATCTTGGGAACTGCCTGGATAATACACACACACACACACACACACACACACACACACACATACTGAAGTAACCAATCATAACATAGACAACAAATAGAACTAAAGAACATAGGATAAAATGGGAAAAAATAGCAAGTATACACTGAAATAAAATGCTCACACGAAAGTGTAGTAAAACTAACAAACTGTAATAAATAAAACAAACACTACTTAAAGCATAAAACACTGTAGCAAAAGTTTAAATTAGCCCCATATATAAAAAATGTATACTTACACTGTGTGTCCAGTTGTGTGGTATAAGCAGGTTATGTGAAATCCACTCTCTATAGTTGATTTCATCTCCAGATGACCTTCACAAAGTCTACATACAACATGACCATCCACAGCCATCATCTCTTACACTTGCCACAGCAGGACCTGGGCCCACCTTCTAGAAAGCCTGTGAAGTCTTATTCATAAGCCTACTGTCATTAGCAAAAATAAATTGTAAATAATATTAATAATAATAATAATAATAATAAATGTACTAGCTTCTCTTGTATTGTTTTGTTGTGTCTGAGTTCTCAACTGAACTGAAGTCAGTAGACACTAAAAATCATTTCCTAAAAAAATACCCGACTATACCCCACCCCACCCCCCAGAAAAAAAAAGAACATTAACCGTCATTCCCCACAGGATTTTCCCACGCAATTCCTAAAGTTAGTACTTTGTGATGAATGCATTACCATGTAATAAAGTCAGATAAATAAATAAGTGCATTGACTCAATGAAGACATGTTAAACAGCCCATTATTTAAGCTTTTAATTAAATGAAATGAAAACAACCTAATAGAAATTCAAATATTACGCAAAAAATATCTTCACACCCAAAGATGTCTCATTAGGGGGCCAATGGTGTGCAACAATAATCCCATTAAATGGTAAAGAGAAATCCTATGCGCTGATGTTTGAATTTGTGTGAATAGCTTTCTGTACAATACAAGTCCAGACCATTAGCAGATCATTACATCCTGCAATCCCATCATTGCCATTTACAGCATAGATACATGGTTCCTCAAAGGGGAGAACATTCACAGCTGGGTCTGTTTGAAGGTATTGAATACCACCACCAGCCCTCCTAAATCTTAAGCCTTGCTGCTAAATATATGCTGCAGACCGGAACAGAGGTTTGCACACATTTCAAGGAAAGTTTATGCTGTAGGTGGAACTGTATTAACATCATGCACAATTTCATAAAGGAGGAGGTAATTAGGTAAGTGGGTGGCAAAGTTTCAGCTTCGGTCTGAGGCAAGAAACTGAGATCAGGAGACGAGACAATGCCCTTTTAATAATGCAGCATCTGAAGTCACTTCCAATAGCAAATAATGAGGGAAGGTACTGGATGATTAAAAACTATTTGACTAATAATAATAATGATAATGGTACTTTTCCGTTAAACCCCTACCACTTTGCGCTGCTGTGTTTTGCCGGTATTTTCTCTTTGTTCACCATGATGTACTGTTTCACAGTTTTTGTTTCACACAATCTTGTGTTTTAACCCACTTGGGCAAAAATCATAATAATAAAAGATGCTGCCTTTCTGTAACAGTAATCACTGAACCTAAAATTAGCAATGGCAAAGTCCCTCGCCTGAACATTTCTTCTAAAGAAACATTGGTATACTTCTTCTCAGAAATGCAGCAATACACTCACTGGTATCTAGGCTGGCATTTTCGAATAGCAGTAATGATATGAAAATTAACACTACATAATTTGCATTCAAGAATAAGGCTGTCAGTGACACATGCAGCTGAAGAACCGGCCAAACACAGCAGAGCGAAGTGGTACGGCTGTAATGGAGACTGCCGTTAAACCCCTGACACTTCACACTGCAGTGTTTGGCCGCTGTTTCCTCTTTGTTCACCACAATGTACTGTTTCACACTTTCTTTTTCACACAATCTGGTGTTTGTAACCCACTTAGGCTAAAAATCATAATAAAAGATGTGGCCGTCCTATAACAGTAATCACTGAGCTTACAGTTAGCACGCGCCCTTTGAAAGACAGTTGTAATACTCTGTGGTAAAATGGCAACAGAAGACTGCTGGAAAAATCCCAGTTCATTTCTGTTTGTTTCTCATTACTATTTATATAATTCACTGCACATGAGTGACATATATTTTAACTTTCACTCTGTGTATTGCATGTATTTGCAGGATACCCACACATACATATCTGGTCGTCTGGATGATCTGAATGTGTGATCCTTAAAACACGATGTCATCGCCTTCAAAGCTGCAGCCGTACATTTCAGACAATCCGTGGTGAAGCAGTCATTGTAACCGCTCTGTGCTGACTGCACTTGCCATTCAAAGCGAAAGTCTCTCCCAGTATAATTACAATAATTTCCTGACTACACAAAAATCTGCAATGTGGGAGGAGCTGTTAAAAGTCTAGCAATGGCAACTTCCCTCGCCTGAACATTTCTTGTAAAGAAACATTGCAATACTTGTCAGAAATGCAGCAGTACAGTCACTGTTATCTGTCTAGTTGCATTTTGTAATAGCAAGACTTATACAAGAAATGAATGGTAAATAATTTGGATGCAAGAATAATGATGTCAGTGACACATGCAGCTGAAGAACCGGGCAAACACAGCAGCGCACAGAGTGGTAGGGGTTTAATGGAAAAGTACAATGATAATAATACTATAATAATGATAAAAGTGGATGACAATGAATAATTCTACAGAAGATTGCAAGGTAGGAATAGTCACTGAATCCCAAAATTACTTGGCCTTCCCGCAGGAAGGTTTGTCTCAAATAAATAATTGGTGTCAAAATCATGGCCTGAAACTAAATCCCAAAAAAAAAAAAAAAAAGCATGACTGTATCTTTTGGGACGTCATCTACCCAAGGGAACTACCATGTTGACAATATGCCCCTAAGACTTGACCCAGTTGTTCAGGATTTGCGAACTTATGTGGACAGCGACTTAACTTCTGACTAACAAGTGTCCATTATTGTAAGAAAGGCCTTCTATATTTCACAGATTACAAACAAAGGGATTGTGTCTAGATCTAAGAATGTCATTGACCCCCTTTACTCAACCCTTATTGGGTCAGTCATTGCATATAATGCCTCCTTTGGCATGTATCTGTTCAGACCCATGCAACAACTGGAAAACCTACAAAGATACTTTACTAAAAGGATACAAGGCTTAAACAACATGTCCTACATGGACTGACTATAACCCCTGTCACTATACTTGGCATCTGACTGACTGCTAAGACATGACCTGTGCCTAGCATAGAAGATATCCTCCAACCAATTACTGATGGATTTACTGCACATCAGTAAGTTGTATGGCCTCAGAAATACTCAGTCTAGGGATCTAAATATCATATTTCGCAGAGGATACTATGTACTGCTATGGAACAGATTCCCCATCCACATAAAGCAAAGTTCATCCTTGTCCATTTTTAAGTGCAACTTAGATTTATGGATGGGAAACAGAAAATTTGTCCCCGGATTGCCCCCTACACTAATAATGGACAGATGCAGCTCCTAAGTACTTTATTCTATGTATGACTCCTCAAATTATCTATGGTATGATCCCAATTATTCTCATTATGGGCAATATGTAATTATCAACCATGGAACAGGAAAGGCCAGTCTGTAACCAAATGGGATAGATTATTTCTAATGCAAGAAGGGAAATTGGCTAGAATTAAAATGGCCTGCGAGGGCAGCTGGCCTAGTACCTAACTATGAACCTATAATCTTATGCTTGACATGCATATACAAAACTACATAAAAAACTTACCAAAAACTCGGAAATGCTTCACAGATCCAAAAACTTTTTCATCAATACAACTAAAGCTACACTTGCCAATACTTAGCTCCTCCCCTCACTAATTTATAGTGCTCCCATTCTTACTAAACTCCAGCCATCACAAAAGCAAAATTTGAGCAATGCTGTAATAAAGTGGCAACATTTGCAACAAATACCCTTTGCAGAACTCACTAATATATAGCACTGAAAGCCTAAATTGGTTAGAACTGTCCCATCAACTAACATATACACAACTTATTCCCACCTATAAAATTATCCAGCTGATATCTGCGTATGTAGCACTAAGTACCATTTTGTACAACTATGTTCAGACTCCTCTCTCTATCCACAAACCTATCATATTTGCAGGGTATGGTCAATGTTTATACCATGTTAAGGCGTGGAATTCCTCACCTGTATCCATCAGGTCAGTATTCTCCCTCCAGTCCTTTAAAACCATTCTGAAATAGTTCTTAGCCAAAATCTGTCTCATTTCTTGCTCAACCCCAGGATAACAACATACTTAAGTATGAACAAGTTCCTATTCATACTTGATACTTCCTTACTTCCCCTTTTCACTCATTTCCTAACTTTATTTAGATAAGCAACAACTTTATTTTCCCCACTTTATATTGCAATTCATGTATGTATTATACTAGTCTAAGCGATGTTGTCGTGCAGGAGTGGGCATGGCCAGGGTGATTGACAAGCCTATTGTGTGTGAAGCGGAATGGAAATGAGGTGTGATTGGCATGCCATGCATATTAGCTCATGACATCATGCATCTAATGGATGTAGATGAGCAGCTCTGAGTTCTGCAGCCTGTAGAAGTTCTCACTGAGTGTGCATAATATATTCCAATATACTGACAAAAGAACAGGTATACTCCGTTGTTTACAGTTAATTATAGCTTTATACTTGAAATCTATGCCATTTCTAGTGCCAGAATTATGCAAATACCTGTGAGTAGCAGAACATTCCATCTACACCATACTCCCAACACTAATAATATCTGAAAAAAGCAGACTTTTTTAAAGCATTTTCTTTGCTGCACCAAGTCAGTTCTGTAGTGTCCTACCAGAGTCTCAAGAATCTCGTGAACTGCAGAGTCAAATGCATTCCTAAAGGTATACACACACACACACACACACACACACACACACACACACACACACACAATGCACATGTCAAGTGCTGTCAATTTGAGGCCTCAGAAGTAAGTGATACAAGTGATCCATAGCATTACTACCAGTGAAAATAGCTACCAACATTACAGTGCAGGTGCATTAGTTTCTTCAATATTTCGATGCTGACAGCTGAATTTAATGCTGCATTTGTTTATCTCCAATCCAGTGTCACCAACTAGACAGATTCCTGTGCTTGCTGATTTTTTTTTTCATTGACTACAGTGTTGCCCACATGGAAGCCAGCATGATGGAAAAGTGTAGCATTTACGGGAAGCACTAGTTACCCTGAGCCATTCCTTTCCATTTACTTGTTACAGAAAACATCTCGATCTGCATCTCAGGTACATGCCTATGCACTAAAGTGTAAAAACATGTATTTGAAAGCAACAGAATTTTAATCACATTCCATTTATATGACACAGAATATTATCTTAAAAAAAGAAAATGACTCTCTGCAATTACTGCTTTCCATAAGAGCTATGCTTTTCTAAATAGCCACATTCAGCCATACAGTACATGTAACTGCCATAGATGAGAATGAAATGCTGTATGCTTCACTGTGGTGAATGCGGTGCTCTGAGTTTAGAATACAACTGTACTTCGCACCCCAGATCAAAGTCATTCTGTTGATGTCTTGACTTCCACACACCATGTTTGTTGCATTAAATAATCCAATCACTTAGGCAGGCTGATTGACTGTCATGCAATAACTGACTTTTTTATATATATAAGTAATGTGGGTGATGGAAGGGCAACAGAAAAAAAGAGTATGCCCAAACAGATCAGTTACTGTAAGGCAGTCAGGAAGTGCATTTTTAGATAAGTAATGTGGATGATGGAACAGCAACAGCAAAAACATAACTGTTACCAATCATACAGAACTGCCAAACAGATTGTATTGGTTACTGTTGGGCATTCAGGAAGTGCATTTTTATCACAGGCAGTAACTAGTTGTAGACAACTGCCTGGCTGACTCCATTCATTTCAGCAGAATTACAGCTGACTGGCTTATTTCTTTTGATCTTTGTGAATTTGTCAGTCTCTGTTCCATTCACATGTAGTGGTTCAATTCTTCAGATTTTTAGACACTTTTTTGCTGTGTAGTGTGCCTTTCAACTGTTCATATTTTCACAGAATGTACTTTTGACTCATGTTTTTGGTCTGTTCCTAACAAGTATCCTACTAGAAATGGAGTTGTGTGCTGTTTGGTATTCACATGTTTTGTTAATTAGATGTCCGTTTGAAATTATGACAGGACATGCCAACTTTTCCGTGCCTGCAAGTTTAAAAAGATTTTGTATTAATGGTGAGTTATGTTATAGTTAAGGTCTTTCTGGGTGTGTTGCAGTGTACTGGCTCATGGGGTACGCACAATACTAATTTCAGTTTTTTCAATGTTTTTAGAAATGTGGTGTACCCAATACCCCATGCATGATGATGGCTGTAGAATGAATATTCATGCGCCCGAGAAGCACACCATAATGAATATTCATTAGTTCAGACTGACATCAACCGTCTGGGGCGGAGACTGAGCAGGGTTTGCTACTGCACATCTGGTGAACCAGTGCACTACAACATCACCCTAGTCATAGTTGGCCTTAGGCATAGGCCAACTAGGCGGCCGCCTAGGGCGCCACTCTAGCAGGGGCACTTTTCCAGTATTTATTTGGTGTAAGTAGACGAGGATGGGGGCACTGGGTGGTGTGGTAGGGGGTGCCATGGAGCCCTGTTACCTAGGGCAGCAGTTAACCTAAGGCCGCTCCTGGCCCTAGTCTATATTTAACTTACAGAAAATGTCTAAAACTTCCCAGAAATCAGATGCCAGTAAGAAATATCATGCTTGACCTTGTCCTTACAAATGTTGCCAGTGCCTACAGCCCAGGAATATACTATACCATACCGTAATGTAATGTACCACATGTATCACTTGTGATTGCAACAACTATCCAAATGAAAACCCAACTCAAAGTAAATAGGAGAACTAAACAAAAACATAAATCTCTACATAGGAGCAAAAAGCACACAGCATTTTTACTTCAAATGTAAAAATTAATAAAGGAGTGCAATATGTAACAGTACAGTATACACAATGTCTCATAATATCAGCAGGATATGTAATACAAGTCCTCTTTGTCAAAATAAACTGGTCTACCAAGTTTACTTGGCAAACTAGCAAAAAAACTAAGACAAAATTACACCCAGATATCTGTGGAAATAACTGGCCACCCACAACACAACAAATCAGACTGAAAAACAGTGAAAGCAATATTTCTGGACATTAACTACTTTATACTGCTCAACTATCCCTGATTTTGCCTCATATTGCCACCCTTCTCTTTATAAAATGTTTTGATTTTTCTGTTAAATCAATGAAGATTAGTGAGTCAGTAATGCCAGACATTAGAGTACCATACGTCTTGCTCTTTAGGAAATCCATGTTGATGAAAATCTTGTTATTCTCCTACAACGTTTAAGTGAAATACCCCATTTCTGATTTTGGACTTTGAAAGACCATGGTGGTCATTAAGCTTAGGTATGAACCTGTTACTTATGCACAAAGCACGGCACAAAAATTCACTGAATATATACTTATTTATTCCTACAACATATACTCCAAAATTCAAGACTTTACATAAGTAACTAAAGAGAATTTAAATAATCTTCAAAACATAAAAATGTACACAAACCTGTAGCATCCTTCAGTAAGTCGGCTTGTAAGAATGTACCACAATGTCTTACTGGAGCCATGTTTTTGTGTGAAGAGGACCATTTCATCTGAGCCAGCAGGACAACCAGCCAGTATCTAAGCAACAAAACATGGCCATAATCACTACCACTAGTGAAGTCAGAACTCAGGTTTCACCCCCCCCCCCAAGAAAACTCGTGCTAAACTTACTGTCACTATCCACAAAAGGAAAACACAGTAAGTATTGTATAACAAAATACAAATAAGACACACTAAAACCATCATCAATGACCACATCTTCTCAGTTGAGCTAAAATCCTGCAAAGCAAAAAGAACATGGTAAACCTCCTGGAAGACCAGACTCCCAAACAGTCGGGGAAAAAAATTGCCAGTTACCAATGTAAATAATACCCCTCCACTAACACACACAGTGCAGGAAAACTACAAACATGGAAAAACGTTAAACCTGTAATAAAAAAACTTTGCACTATATGAACCATACAACGTGGAAAAAAGAAGTATATCATATATGTACTTTCTACTTGAAATTCTCCAGTAATTACAGCAGACACTAGACTCCGTAAATAATTAAACTTTTAAATAAGAATCTCCGAAACATGAAAATGTTCACTTATCTGTAATATCCAAGTGTGTAGTCTAAGCAAGTCCCTTTAATTCTTCTAGCAGCCATCTCCTACAAAGCTGACTGCTTTTCCAAATGACTTGCACAGAATCTACATAACAGCTCAAACACCAGAATATAGCCATTATCTGCAAACTTTACTCCAAAATTCAACTCAACTGTAGCAAATCATTATAGCCATTTATAATCACAGTGTCACCAACCACAGAGTAAAATTCTTAAAAAAAAAGAAGTAATTTATGAAAAAGGCTGCACTAACTTCTTATCCAGCCTTCCATTATGACTGTGAGTTCCACAACTCATGTGAATTCTGATGAATGTGTCACATGAATCATTTCATAAAACAGCATACCCACCCCCAAACAATTAAACCAAGCCGTGTCTGTCCACATGATGCACCTAGACAATGCCTGAATTTACTACTTTGGGATGAATGCATGAACAGATTACACTGGTCAACACATTCAACTAAATACATACACTGAAATTAATTAGACATTTTAAACAGCTCAGCATTTAAACCTCAATGAAATGAAATGAAAATCTCTACCAAGTCATAAACCAATGCAGTTAGCACCTCATCGAGTTGAATAAGGCCAATTTCACCTCTGCTGGCACCCATTGTTTAATCCACTATGTCTAAGATCAAAAACACTTAACAGATGGCCAAGGCTGACTGTAGCAGTTTTAAAATAATTAAGACGAAAATCAATTGACTCAGGCTTCTGTTACCACAAACTGAGAATTATGTAACTATTGTATATATTTAGTCAACTTTTAGTTAGTGTAGCAAACTTTAAGAAGTTGTGAATTTTCAGTGGAGATCGATATCTGCAGAAAATGTTAATAATGCTATGTATACAGTTTTAAGTGATGTATTTATAGGTCTGTAACAAGACTTGGAACTGCTATGAAAAAAAATTACAGTGAAAATCTGGAGAACTATAGATATCAGCTGCTCAAGAGGAGAGGTGTAGAAACAGAGGTTGGCATGAGAGGAAATAAATCATTTTAATGGTCATAGGAAGTTACTAGGCTATTGGCCCTTACAAGCCTAGCCAAGAATTTAGCCCATGTTCTGACAAGTCAGCACCCAATGCCCCTGTCCAGCAGGGACACAGGTGGAATACCAGGGATGTATTTTCTGTTCCCCATCCAGTTATCCCGGTTGCACTTAAAAAGGGTTAATAAGGTACTCCTCTTGACGTGGCGAGGAAGTCTGTTCCACAGAAGGGGAGTCTCTGGGACACAAATCTGTCCTAATGATGTCACAGACCAGGTTGAGGTTGCTCATGTGGGTTACTCAAGTGGAGCTTGACTTGCGGATATGCAGCAGTCCCATCAAGGTGGAGTCTGAGATTGCTTTGTATGCCAGACACAGGTCACCTCTGAGGAGTCTGTACTAGACTGAGTAGAGGGACAGGGTTTTTAGCCTGTCTGTGTAGGGTAGATGTTTGAGGCCCTGGATTCTGATGAGGAACCTCTGTGGCCTCTCCAGCTGCTACATGTGCTTTGTGAAGTACATGCCAAAAGGGCCATTGTACTCAATAATGGGTCTTATAAGGGAAGAATACAGAGGTATTATGACCTCCTTGTCCATGGATGAGATACCATTACTAATGAGGTGGGCCATATAGAAAGCTGTCTGTACAATGGAGGAGATATGGTGGTCAAAATTCTGTTTGCTATCAACCTAGGTGGCAAGTCCTTCACGACTGATTGCGTCTTAGGACCTTGTTATTAATGTGATAATTTGTGGGGGAATCACTCTCCCCAAAAAGGGTGATGATGCATTTTTTGGCATTCAGTTTGAGGCCATGTTTCTGGCACAAGCCATTTGTTTGGGTGAGACCCTCTTAGAGGATGTTCAAATCACCAGGAGAATTGATGACAGCACCCAGCTTGCAGTCATCTGCAAACATGGTCAGTCATAGCTTACTGGTTTTGGCCTGCATCTGAGAAAAGTATATCCCAAACAACAGAGGCCCTAAGACCGATCCCTGGGGTACACCGTTCACTTGTGGGTCTACTGCTTGAGGTGGCTTCCCCTATTTTGACTAGGTGGATTCTATCAGTGAGCCAATGTGCAACCCATCTGGTAACATAGATTGATGCCTAGTTGAGAGAGTTTATCTGTTATACCTGAGTGGGGAACAGTATCTTTAACCAGGTCAAGGTAGGCAGTGTGCACTCTCCTCCTCGTCCAAACCAAACTGTGTGGGATCAAGTGTTTTGAGGTTGCCAGTGTCCTTGTTAATGAGCACCATGATAATCCGTTCCATCCATGGGCTTGCAGATCAGGCTAGTTAGACTGATGGATCTATAATTTCCTGGATCGGTGGACACTCCACCTTTGTGCAAAAGGATGACAGTGGCTGTCCTCCACTCAGCTGGGAAGAATCCGGTACTCAGGCCTTGGTTGAATAGAGAGCCTAATGGTGCTGCAAGTTCCTGCCTGAGTTCATGTAGGCTGCAGACTGGGATGTTATCAGGTCCCATTGAGGCTGTATTTTTTTTTCGCCTTTGAGAGGGCAGTGATGACTTGCTCCCAAGAGATAAGGGGAGGGGAGAAGGTTCTGGGGATGTCCTGATTTACTGATGGGGGGATTGAGCGGTGAAGTTTGTACTGAGCCTGTCTGCCAGCATGTTGGCTATATTTATGGTGTTTTGTGTATGTGGTGCCCTTGACCACCAGTTCTGAGCAGATCTGAGTGCTTCCTTGAAACTGCGGACATATATGAAGAAGGCCTTCTGATTGTCTTTAGTAGATGTGGCCAGTTTGGACTCGAAGTTTGCATTGGAGGATTTCACTAGTGCTCTTACTTGCTTGTTCAGGCTAAGGAGATATTAGGCACCTGCTCCTTCTTGGTCCTAGACAGCAATTGTTTTCCTTTTATTATTTATTTATTTTACTTATTGACATTTGTTTACCAGGAAAGTCCACTGGGTCAGGATGAGCCCATTTTTAGTGGAGGCTTGGGGAGAAAAGCTCCAACAACAAAATAGAAATTAGATGCAATGTTTCCAAAGTAACAAAACATGTGAAAAAAAAAAAAAGCAAAAACTTTAGAGTTTCATGAGCACAAATTACAGTGGGCACAATCAACAAGTTCCAGGTTAGTGATAAACTTCATATACTATGTCGCTTGCAAGTGATTACAAAGTACAGAAAATATAGGCAGTTTCATGGTAAATTCAGTATACATTAGTATGAAAAGAGTTGCAGATTGTTACAGTACATGTCAAATATGAAAATTCTCCAGTCATTAGAATACTATAAATTTGGACTAGGTATTTGTCAGAGAATGTAGAGAGGGAGGAAGAAATAAAAAAAAAAAAAAAGAGAAAGAGGTTATGGAGATGAGATAGTATAGGAGCAGATTGGGTCTGATGGGGAGAAAGAGTAAAGTGGTGGCGTCAAGAGAGCTAGAAGGAGCAATAGAATAATTACATATCCAAATGGAGAACAGATGGTTATGAAGGGCACTTTTGAAGTTAGAGGGACATTGTTTACTGTGGATAGAAGAAGGAAGGTTATTCCATAATCTGGTAATGGTCCAGGATTATAAGAGTTTTCCTGCAGGTAATTTTGGTTTGTGAATTTGGAGTAGGTGTTGGTGTTCTGATCATCGTGGTCTAAGGGGGGTGTAGGGGACAAGTAAGGAGCTGAGGGCAGGGCAGTCCTGTGGTTTATGGATGTTTATGTGAGGGAGGTAGCTGAAGGAGTAGTAGGTAGTGGGTGAATTCAAGCGACTGAAGTTTCCTTAAGACCGTGCAATGATGGGAAGAATGGCGACTACTTGTAGCAGATTTGGCAGTCTTATTATAGCAGGATTCTAGTTTTACTTTCAAGGAAGATTGCAAGTTAATTGACAATGGTGCACCATAGATTAAGGAAGGTAGTAAGTAGGACAGGGCTAGAGCTTGTTTAGTTGGTAAAGAGAGAAACCTATTGTGCCTATATAGTAGGCCTAATTTTTTTATGTGTTTTAGTAATATTGGATTGGATATGTAGGTCGAACTTTAGGTTTTCATCGATGATGACACCTAATAGTATGGTACAGGCTACTAAATCGATTTTTATAGAGTTCAATGAGAGTATATTGAAATATTCTTTGTTAATGATCGTGTTTCTTTTGGGGGTAAACAGCATAAGTTTTTTTTTTTTTTTGCGTTTAAAGAAAGGTGTTTTTTGTGGAGCCAGGATTCTACAACAAAGAAAGCTGCTTGGGTCATTTGTTGTATTTTGTTAGAGTTGGGAGCAGAGCAGAGTATGGTCGAGTCATGTGTGTACTGGACTAGGGAGGTACTAGGAATAGCTTGGTGAAGGTTATTTATAAATATATTAAACAGTAAAGGGTCTAGAATAGAGCCTTGTGGAACTCCTGTAGGGTTATGAATGTAGGGGGAAATAGAGTTTTGCCATTTGACAGTGTGTTGCCTGTCTGAAAGATAGCTTTTAAACAACCCCATAACCCCATACCTAAACTACCCCAAGAAAGAAAAGAACTCTCCAAACTCTCCTCTCCTTTTTATTCATGCTAATATAACATCCTCATCCAACTACATACTTCCTAAATACCATAGAACACTACACTTAAAATACAACAATCAGAACCCCAGGAAAGGCCTACCTCCATACTGTAGATTCCCCAACCCAAACTATCTAAGTTTACTACTCTCTTTAAAGGATGGCGACATCCACCCTAACCCAGGCCCACCAACAACTCCTATCCCTCTCCTCAACCACAAGGAATCACCTACTCATGCACTCTTTAATCCATCAAACTCCCTTTTAATTGCTCATCTTAATATACGTAGCATAAACAATAAAGTAACTCCACTCCAAGCTCTAACTGAAATATACTCCTTTGATATTCTCTGCTTAACAGAAACCTGGTTAAAACCTGTAACCAAAGACAGTGAAATCATCCAACCTGGATATAATATCCTGAGACTAGACCGAGAATCTAAAAAAGGTGGTGGGGTTGCCATCCTATATAAATCTAGCTTACAATTAACCACTCACAACTGTGAACCACCTATAGACTCCAATGCAGAAATTCTTATCTCCAAACTTCATCTTAACAATGCCAAATCCATCTGTATTATCTGTATATATCTACCACCCGGTAACAACACTGCCACCATGGAAAACATACTTTTCTGGCTTTGCCAATACCTGCCCCAAGAAACCATAATCCTAGGCGACGCTAACATTGACTGGAGCTGCTACTGCAGCAGCCTCCCCACAAACCATATTAACCTATATGGGTATTCCCAAACCATTACCTCCCCCACCAGGATAAATAAATCTAACAAGAAATCTAGCTTACTAGACTGGATTCTCATAAACCATCACCCTCACATTTATGATACAGGAACCCTCCCTGATGATTTAAGTGACCACTTTCTTACATATATCATCAGACATAAAATCAACTCTCCCATTCCAACATCTGTCAAAAACATCAGATCTAAAAAGTACTTTAACCCTGAACTATTCCAAATGGAACAAAGAGCTTGCAACTGGTCTCCTTTACTAAACCTCCCTTTAGATGAAGCCGTTAATTACTTTAACTCCAGCTTCCTTGCCATTCTCAACCACCATGCTCCAACCAGATTAATTAGAATTAAAACCAAATCTGCTCCATGGCTTTCAAAAGAAACCAAACACAAAATAAATCTTTGGGCAAAATGGAGGAAGACTAAAAACCCTATAGTCCAACTAGCATTTAGACAGCTAAGAAATGAAACCAAGAAAGCTATAATATGTGATAAAAGAAACTACTGCCTACAATCCCAACAAGCTAATCAAAACAACCTACAAAAATTTTGGGCTAGCATTAACCAGCTACTCCATCCAGGTCAATCTACTACTCCAGACCCTCAAAACACTGACCACAAAAATCCAATGAATACAACTAATGCTTTCAATATCTTTTTCACTAATGCTATACAAACACTAGCTAGTCAACTATCACCTAATAACTTCAATCTACCTTCCTATAAATCAACCTTACCCCCTACTTTTCATATTCAACCTGTCCCAACAACATATATTCTAACTCTTCTACAGAAACTAAAACCATGCTCACCCTCAGCAGACCAACTACCTGCTGAATTCTGCTGAATTCCTACAACAATCAGCCAAAGCTATTGCTTATCCCATTTCTATTCTGATCAATAAAACTATTACCGAAAGTCATATCCCCAGTTTATGGAAAATGTCCCATATTATCCCCCTCCATAAAGGTGGACACTCCACTGAACTCTCCAACTACCGCCCCATTGCTCTTCTCTCTCCTTTGGCAAAGATCATGGAGAAATGTATTCACAGACAATTACCTGACCATCTAACCCAAACTAATTTACTTTCCAACTGTCAACATGGATTCAGACCTTCGTATAGCACTACCACTGCCCTTCTTTCCTTCACAGATTGTATCAACAAAAAACGCAATCTAAACAAGCTTTCTTCAGCACTATTTATTGACCTGTCTAAAGCTTTTGACATGGTAAATCACCAAATTCTCATCAAAATACTGAAATCCATGTCACTAGATGCATCTTCTATAAAGTGGTTCCAGTTCTACCTTGATAAAAGACAACAGGCCGTACTATGGCACAAGTCTCTCTCCTCTCACCTGCCCGTCAACCTTGGTGTCCCTCAAAGGTCCATCCTAGGACCTCTACTTTTTTCCATATTTATTAATGACCTTCACCATGCATTCAATATGTGGACGACTCCACACTGATATGCTCAGCCACCACCTCTTCTGAACTTCAGTCTCTTACCCAACAAGTATTTAACACAGTTGAGAAATGGTTCACAGATAGATGCCTTCTCCTAAACCCCAAAAAGACTAAACTCCTCCTTTTCACTCCCACCAGTAAGTCCTCTCTTCTTGATTTCTCAGTTATCTCTACCAATAAAACTGTTTTATCCCTCGAGCCAACCACCAAACTGTTGGGTATCACCATTGACAACAATCTAAACTTTGATATCCATATCAACAGTACTATAAAAAACTGTCAACAAAAAAACTTGGCTCTCTCTATAGGATAAAATCCTTCCTCCTACCTTCAGCTAAAACCACCATAGCACACACTCATCTAATCTCTTCACTTCTTTATGCCTCACCCATTTTCACTAATCTATCTAAAAATAATCTTAGCAAATTGGAAATGTCCTACAATAACATTGCCAGATTTGCTACAGGAAACCCATTTAGAACCCACCATTGCATTAATTTAAAGCAGCTGGGGTGGCTTGAACTACAAAATCTGATTAAATTCCATCAACTATCTATAGCTCACAACACTCTTTACAAACCTTCCAAAACTCCTATTCTGTCCACTCTCATCACGCCCTATAAAAATCTGAAATCTTTAAGGTCTTCTCAGAGACTTCTAGTACATACCACTAAACCAAACAGCAAGGCTGGCGACTCCCTCTTTTCTAATATTGTTGGAAAAGCCTGGAATCTCCTCCCCAGTGAACTCTCCTCACTTCCCTCACTATCATGCTTCAAAAACAAATTGAAAGTGTTCCTCAGAACACACTGGTTATGCCCTTGTACTAAACCAGACTAGTTATGTGTCTCTTAATATTTTGCTCTTCCTACCCCTTTTACTCATTAACTGTAATTCCTTCCTTATTAACCATAATACTATCTCCCTCTAGAACATCTTGATTGTACTAGCATGCTATGTTATGCCTGTATTCTGCACTGCTGAATTTTACTGTGATAACCTGTAATATGCATTGTAAATATGATTTTTTTTGTTTAATGTTTTCCTTATTTGTTATCTTGTTAATTTCATTGTTCTATCTTGGAGCTTATCTCCCCGGGCCTCTACTGAAAATGGACATGTATCCAGTTAGACTAGCCCGGTTAACAAATGTAAAATAATAAATAAAAGTTAAGAGACTGGGTAGATAATCATATAGAAGAAAGCTGGGACAGGAGGATAGAATGAGAAATAGTGTCAAATGCTTTTGATAGATCCAAGAAGAAAGCTGATACTGTGTGACCTAAATCTTAGACTGTATTGATTATATCTAAGAAGGAGATTAGGGCAGTAGATGTGCTGTGTCCAGGAAAGAAACCACGTTGGGTTGGGGAGAGGAAGTTATTATTTAGAAGATAATGGATAAGTTATTTCCGAACACATTTTGGAGATAGAGGAAATTATAGCAGTGGGGCGAAAGTTAAGAGATATCTGAGGATGGGCCACCTTTATGCAGAGGCAGGATGATAGCTTTTTTCCAGAGATGAGAGACATAGGATTCTTGTAAGGACCTGTTAATAAGGATGCTAATTAGGTAGGCTACAGCATCAGCAGCAATCATAAGGAATTTGGCAGGAATTTTGTTGGTGAAATTAGAGCAGGATTTATATTCAGAAGGAGTTTTTTAATAGAGGAAGTAGAGATAGGAGATAGGTTAAATTCTAGTTTGGGGGAATCCTGTATATGGTTATGAATAGGGATGTTAGAGTTAGTGAGATTGTCAAGTTGGGGAGGAGAGGAGGTGGGTATAGGGGTGTAGTTATTTGGTCGGGGTGAAGAAAAGAGCTAGTAAGGTTACCTATATTTTTTCTGAAGTAGGAGTTGAATTTAGAGGCAGTTTGGTCTGGTGGCATGGTAGGGTAAGGGCAAGGATTACATTTAGTGCCGGGGTTTAGGAGATTATTGATAGAAGACCAGAACATTTTGGGATTATTTTTCCTGTTTGTTTGTAATTTCCAGAAGTATTATTGTTTGTCTTTGCAAATGTGTTTTTTTTTTTTGGCTAGGTGTCAAAGCTGTTTATAGTAGATAAGGTCAGAAGGATTATATAGTTTATTTATTGCAGATGTCCACCAGACAGGTTTACTCTTCCTTGAGGAGGAGGATTTTGTCCTGTCTGGTATTCCTAATTCAATGCAACTATATAAATGCTTGTATAGTACTCTGGTGTAGGTTTGGACATATGTGCCAGTTCCTATGGAGAGGGAGGGGCCTGTGAAACTCTTTATACTTTCCCTCAGAAGGTTGTAATCAGCTTTTGAGGAGTTTTTTTGTTTGACCCTAACTGGGGGGGGTGACTTCAAAAGTGACTGCTTTGTGGTCGGATCTTAGCAGGGAGGATGACACTTTAGGGATGCTGCAGTGGTCACTCATGTTGGTTAATACCAAGTCCAAGATATTTTCCCCTCTTGTGGAGGTGTCGACCAGCTGGTCCAAGGCATTTGCATTGATGAAATCAAGGCATCTCTGGGCATTTGTGTTGTGGCATGAGTAGTACTTCTAGTCTATATGGTTGGATAGTTAACGTCGCCCAAGATCAGGGTAAAGGGTTGAATCTTGATAGATTCAAAGAGGTCCAGATAGGTGGAGTGGGCATCTTGATTCAAAGTTGGAGGCCTTTAGCTAGCTGTGATTTGAATAGGGGTCTTGTCAACGGTTAACTACACCTGGAGTGTCTCCTATGTGTCATACTGTTTGACTAGCCTGGAGATGTGTATGTCTTTAATATATATTGCAACTCCACCTCCTTTTGCTTTGCTGCCCACGGTTTGGAGTCTGAATGTATGATAGGTTGAGTGACCTGGTATGCTCTTTGTAGCTTTAAACCAGGTTTCTCTGACTGTGCAAATGTCAGCATCAGACATTGGGGATATTGTCATGACACATGGGGTATGTGGTGAGTTCTGTGTTTGGCTGTGTGTATTGTGTGCTGCCAGTGGTAACTACCACAGGAAAGTGCTGGTCTGTGCACAAGGTAGATAATGGTGATTCAGAGACATGCAATTAGCCAATAAAGAGATATTTCCTCATTGCTAATAATGTGTCTGTGAATCACAGAATTCTCCATCAGAGAAACAGGGCCTTTTTCCTGCAGCCCTGGTTGTGATGTTCTTTCTGAATCCCAGAGATTATTTTGTGAAAACCCTGAAAGATGTCTATGAAATGTGCATCAATGTGTCTTTCACCTTCAAAATTTCCAAAGCCCCTGCATGTAATACCTCAGGATTCTAAGATTTCAAAGGTATTAACCTTGTCAATGTCTATGATGAGGTTTCCAAATTCACTCATGGCAATAATGACTCTGACAGTGATACCGCAGGTATCTTTATGAAGGAGTTTTACACCCTTTTAGATAGGTATATAGAGCTGGCAATCCCAGAATAAAAGGTAATTTGAAATTCAAAAACAAATCTTCTTGGTGGTCCTCTAATATAAGTAAATTTTACAATAAAGAAATCCTTAAATTATACAGCAGATACAAAAACCTCTGTCAAGGATATTACAGAAGTATGACATAAGACTTGAAAAATACTGTTAGGTTTAATAAAGCAAACCATTAAAAAGTGTAGCCTCCGCAGCTAAGGAAGGTTATAAATCATTATTCAGGTATGTTAGGAAAATAAGGAACAACACCCAACATAGCTCCAAACGTATTCAGAATGGTATCATCTATCTGGACACAACAGACATTGCCAGTATGCTAGCAAACAAATTCACTGATGATTCTACCCCATAGGTTTCTTTCCAAAGTTCACATATCCTTGAATTCCTTAACCCCCCTGTCGTTACAAAGGAGTATGTACCAGTGGCGGATCCAGGAATATGGGAAAGGGGGGGGGGGCGCAGTCTAGTAAGTCAACTACAGGGGTTGGAGGGAGAACACCTGTTATTGGAGTTGTGTAAACATCACCTTAAGATGCTCTGGGTTATGTGTGAAAAGACAGCAGTATACATTCAGCTGTTAAATAGATACTGTAAATGTGTATGCATGATCTCTAATGCAATGTTCATGCTGATATTTAACACTAAACGGCATCTTCTGATACCTAATATAATTGTGGTACAGTAAACAAATATAGAAAACAGCTGGGGTAATTGTGGATAGAATGTGTTTCAGTTGTTCCACACTCACAGTCAGACACTCTGAAGTAACTGCAGGTGTTCACAGAGCTGAGGAATTTACTCATAAGTTAGCCACTATAGGCAGGATCCCTACTGCAGATTAGGTGGTATCGCTGTCTAGCTGGTAAGTGTGCTTGTTGTGGATTATTCTTGCTTGCTTAGTGGCTATTAAAACATTGTGTGCCAGTATCAATATCACTTTTTTTCACATTGAGACTTTTCACATCATTTGACAGGGAATAAAAGTGATTTAAAGTGACTATGTCACATTTACATATCAGCTAGGAGTCATATGATGATATCCTATGTGCTGAGAACACACCCTTCCTGCCTCATCTCAATGCCTACTACTCATTCTAATTTTCTACTTTGAAAGCCCCCATGGCTGGTGGAAAGTTATCTATATTCCTCCAGAACTCCATCATATCTAGTCTTATACAGCGGAAATAATAACCTACAGATACCCGTAAATAAGATAATGTACAACATACTAACCCATTACCAATCGCCTTTCATGTTACCAGCAATGCATGAAGTATGCCTAAGTAAACTGAGGTCATCATACCTCTCAACCTGTAGACATCAAAAATATAGACAAAGGTTCTTGAAAAGCAGATACATACAACCAAAAATCTGGACAAAATTCGTATACCTAACATCATAACTCCTCCTACTTCACTAAAAACTATCAGAAACAAGGTGCACAAAGGTATTAAAAATGAATCATATAGACATAGTAATTCCAAGGTAGAGGGCTTTCTCTTTTCATAAAGAAAGCTGGTGGTGGAATGCAGAAGTCCAGAAAGTCATCAAAAGGAGTTCAGGAAAAAGTAGAAGGTAGAAAAGATGGACCAGGCTAGGAAGGAATACTGTTGGCTAGCAAAGAAGCTAAGAAAGGTGTTGCTGTAGCAAGGAACAGGGCATCAGAGGCACTCTACCAGCTTCTGGAAAGTGACTCAGTAGGTAGCACAAAGAAACTATATCAGGTTGCAAGACAAACTCAGAAAGATAAAGAAGACAGACACCTTTCATAAGTGATGCCAGTAACAACCTGCTCACCAGTCGACAGGCCATCAAAGGAAGATGGAGGGAGTACTTTCAGCACCTTCTGAATGAAGAAAAACCCACAGAAGCTGTACTGCTATAGACAAAGCTTGCAATGAGAGCAGAGGAGCCCACCCTAGAAGAAGTATGAAAAGCACTAAGGAAAATGAAGTCAGGGAAAGCAGCAGACTCAGATGAGGTCACAGCAGATATAATAAAGATGAAGAAATGAGGACATAAGAGCAGAAGCCAAAGTAGCTCCAATTGCAGGAAAGATCAAAGAGAACACAGTAGAGTGGTTCAGACATGTGCAGAAAAGCAGAAGACAATCTGATGAAGAAGATTTGGGACAGGCAGAAAGAAGGTAACAGGAAATGAGGGCATCCAGCAAAGAGGTGCTTGGATTGTGTCAGAGAAAATCTGTGAAAGGCATGAGTGTTGAAGAAGGCAGGAGTGTGCTAATGAATGGAGAGAGATGGTGATGGTTAACACAACACCCTGAGCCCATGTAGAAACTGGGGAAAAAGGGGTTGAGGGTGATCATGGCATTTATAGTAAGATGGATAGCAGACTGGCTAAAACACAGAATCCTCAAAGTGCCAGTGGCAATTGGCTTATCAGGAAGCATGAAGGCAATAAGTTCTAATGTGAGAGCTCAGTATTTGAGCACCTTTTTTGGCACTTACTTTTTTCATCTGCATGCTGTAAACAAGGATGTCTGGCTAACTAAGTTTGCAGATGTTTGCAACTGGTGAATTACTGTCATTTCCACCCCCACCCCTCCCCCTAATTCCCCTACCTTTCACTAATAACTAGTTTACTGAGAACAGGCTCAGATTAAATGCAGAATAGTACAGCCTGATTTGGTAGACAACCATTTTTGTTAGCCTACAGCACAGACAATACCCCACTTCAAAATGAAAATGTTGTTAGGGGCCTTGAATCTTGGATTGAAAATTCCCTTTCATTCAATCATCAGGTGAAATACAGTTGTCACAAAATCCTTCTAGTTAGTGCAGCTAATGGCCAGGAGAATATCATTCAGATCTAACGAGGGCAGTGTCACTTTACATTCAGCATTTATTAGGCCAATTAAGTACAATGCCCATTTCAGGATGTACCTCACCAGACATATCAAGCAACTACAGAGAAACCCATAAGCTCCTAAGATTACTGCCATAATGACCCCGAGTTCCTGAAAGAGACTGGAAGCACTGCCCCTTTATTAGACTCTTGAGGGAAGATCAATGCCTTCTCTTTGTGGCATGAGAGATACAGTTGTCCTAGATCTTTTGTATCTCCACAAGCTTACTAGTTCCACAAATGCCAGAAGAAGGTACCTAAATCTTCACCAACAGGTAAATGAAACATAATGGAGAGACAGATTCATCACACATCACTTCCTCCACCTCTGAGACAGACTGCCCCTTGTCAGTTATACAGTGTGATATATTATCATTCTAGAAACCAGTCCTAGGTGATTGAATGGGCACCCATAAATTCACCCTGGGCTTGACTAGTTAATTCTTCTTAGAAAAAAGGGGGGCAGCCAAAGGGTGGGTACTGGCAAGGCATAAATCATCACAAGACTCAACTGCCTTGAAATTAAAGAAGAAATGTAAAACATATGTATTTTTTAGTAAAAGGACTATGCATGCTACAAAAAAGCATTATTTTCTAAACTTTGGATCTTTGACACTTTCCGTTTAAAATTTGATAATATACATTAAACAGTTTAATATGATAAACATCACCACAATAAGCTATAATTCAACAAAAGAGATTCTGGTGGCAACATTAACGCACACAAATACACACTTATTTATACATACACAGACATACATATAACACAGGACAAACACAAATGTAAAATCTTATATAACTGCTGAAATGAGCAAATGTTTGTCCAAGCTTCATGAAAAGTGAGATAGAATGACTGGCTATCAAATAAGCACAAAGCTTAAGACACATCCAACTTATTAGAAAGAAACTACCCTCCCTAACATACCCAAAATATACACCTGAAAAAAAAAACTGCCCACACTAAGTGCAGTAAAAACTGGCAAACTGTAAAAATAAAACTTCGAGTACAAAGCATAACCTCGCAAATATAACATATGTTAACAAAAAGTGCAATAAATACATCATTCCTGCTTACTTACTATGTCAATTACATCTAACATTATTAATTCAAAGCTTGAATAAGAATCTCTGAAACATAAAAATGTACACTTACCTGTAATGTCCAGCAACTATGTTTAATAAGCATGGCTAGCAGCTGCCTTCCTCAACTAAGCTGATTGATTTTTTAGATACCCCTCTACAAAAAATTTGTCCACTGCCCAAACAAACATAGATAATATCTTAACAATACTTGCCTCAACTGGAATCAAGTTCAGAAGTTTTGAAATTCTCCTTTTATGAAACCTACTAAGCCTAAATGATAAATAAACTATCATTTGTCAGTTGCTAGCAAAACTAAGCATTCTTAAAAATAAAAAAAAAAAATTACAAAAATATAAATTGTCCTTTCTACTATGTCTGAATTGTCAACTAAGCTAAAGTCCATAGAAGTTAAGAAACATACCTCACCTCATACAAGAACATACCACTCCCTAACCTGTCAAAAAAATATCGAAGTATCTTTTCTCACAACAGACAGCACCCTGCTAAGGCCTAAAAATCACTACTTTGTGATTAGTACATTACATTCTGGTTAACAAATTCAAATACACAAATACACTGATGAATAAATAATTTTAAATTTCAGATTAAAATCTTAAACTTTAAATATTAAGTTAGTCAACAGTATAGTTAGCATCTCAAAATGAATATGGCCATTTTCACCTCGGATAGCACTATCCATTATTCACCTCCCTTTTCCAAAACCAAGAATTGTTAACTCAAACAGTGATTAAAGCAAGCTTAGAATAATTCACATGCAAACTAATTTAGTCAAACACCCCTTACCATATACTATGCCAAGGGTATGACCAGAATATGTGGCTATTTAGTTAACGTGATACAATTTGACAAGTGTGTGTGTGCGTGTGTGTGTGTGTGTGTGTGTGTGTGTGTGTGTGTGTGTGTGTGTGTGTGTGTGTGTGTGTGTGTGTGTGTGTGTGTGTGTGTGTGTGTGTGTGTGTGTGCGTGCGTAGATTTTAATCTGCAGAAAATGATAAAAATGGCCTCATACTCAGCCAGGATTTGCTTCATTTCAGCCTTTGATTTTTGTAGTTTCATTAGTTCAGCTGAATAGCTAGTTAAAACAACTTCTACTTTTCCAGTCTTTTATTATTTCAGTTTAGATATTTCTTCAGTGTTTCACTTATTTTAACACATTTGAGTACACTTGATTTATTTTTTTCCTCTAAATTTCTAGAAGTAATTTCCTGTACAAAAGCTGAATTTAACTGCTTTTTGCTGAATGTCTGTGGGATTCTTCCCAGCCAGAGTTTTCTTCTCTCTCTTTGCAGTTGATTTTCTCTCAGGTTCTCCAAAAATCCTTTTTGCTAGTATCCAAGAAGTGTAATTACTGACAGTTTTGGGGTTCCTTTTTTCACAGTTTCTGTTTTTATACAGGGATAAATTAACTCAGTCTGTTGAGCGGTGTGTAGCCATCTTGGATGTCTGTCCTCTTCATCATAATTTTATCCATTAGCCCCATATAACTCAGATTTCCCCATCCTTTCATCAATGACACCTACTTTCACAGCTCATGCTTCACCACTTGCTCTACATTCTGCCTCCATCTCTTACAAGACAAGACCCATAGCTGGCCTTAGGCATAGGCCAACTAGGCAGCTGCCTAGGGCACCGCTCTAGCAGGGGAGCTTTTCTAGTAATCTGGATGGTGTAGGTAGACCAGGATGCGGGCACAGGGTGGTGCTGGCGGGGGCGCTGTGGGGGCCTTTTTCCTAGGGCATCAGTTGACCAAAGACCTGTCCTGACAAGACCACTAGCTTATTATTCCTCCCCCTTTACACTATCTCAGTACTATATTAGGTCCATGATTCCAAAGGTTCTGTGCTTCCCACACCTTTAATTTCATATGTTGCAACAGTACAATTATCTGCATCCGTCCTTCATAACCTCCCTATTATCCTTTGTCTCTGAAATGTATTTAACCCATCTACAACAAAAAACTGGCCCAAAAGATCATCACTACTCTTTCTGCCTGCATTGCCCCTTTGTACCCTGTATCAACAACCCTATCCCCACCTTTCTACTTTCTATCCTGCTGGCTGTTTTATCCTGTGCAGGCTATAACCCATATAGCTTAGGCTACTGCAGCAGTGATCTATTCAAACATCTACTGTTAAAGGTAAATTTACTTACACAGCACTTTCGGATGCTACTTGTTTTGCAGATGTGCAACAAATCCATCAGTAAAGGATCATAGAAGATTACTAGGCTAATGGCTCTGGGACCTTACAAGCCTAGCCAAGAGTTTATCTCCAGAAAAGAAACCACATTCAGCACCTGTTGCCCCTGTCAATGAGGGACACAGGTGAAACTCCTGGGACAAATTTGTGATTTCTCATCCACTCTTCAAGGTTGCGCTTAAAGAGGGTCAGCGACATACTTTGTTTGACGTGTATGGGGAGTCTATTCCAGAGACGGGGCAGCCTCTGGAGACAAACCTGTCTCTCCAGCAGGTTTTGTTAATGTCACATATTAGATTTAAGCCTTTCAACTGAGTACTAAGCAAGGAGTTAAACGTATGGATATGGAGCATGTCTAGTAGAGAAGGGTCCGAGATTGCCTTGTAGATGAGACTAAGTCACCTCTGAGCAATCTGTACGATACAGAGTAGAGTGATAGTGATTTCAGCCTGTCCACATAGGACAGGTGTTGCAGGCCATGGATTCTCTTTGTGAGGTATTTCTGTGGCCTTTCCAGTTGCTGCAGGTGTTTGGAGAGGTACATACAAAATGGGGTGTTGTACTCAATTATTGGCCTAATGAGGGAGGAGTACACAGAGGTAATGACCTTCTTTTTTCTGGATGCAATCCCTTTACTTGTGAGATGAACCAAGTAAAAGGCTTATCTGACCACTCCCGCTACATGATAGTCAAATGTGAGATTGTTGTCAACTTGTGTACTCAGGTCTCTCCCCACAGGTTGTGTGTTTAGGGGGCTGCAACTAATGTGGTAATCAGTAGGGGCTGTGTTTTTGCTGAATGGTATGATAATACATTTTTTTGCATTTAACTTAAAGCCATGACTTTGGCACCAGTCATTTGTTGTTGTGAGACCCTCTTAAAGTATGTTAACATCATTTGGGGAGTCAATGACAGCACCCAACTTACAGTCGTCCACAGACTTGGTCAGCCACAGGTCTTTTGCCTTTGCCTGGACCTCTGAGAAGTAGATGCCAAACATGCCTTGTTGGCTAGGCACAGACTGCCATGCAGTATGTAGAGTTCCAAGTAAATGGACAGGGCTTTGAGATAGTCTGCATAGGACTTGTTTACTGTCTGTGGTCTCTCAGGTTGTTGCAAGTGCCAAGTTGGGTACATGCTGAAGAATGCATTGTACTCAGTGATGGGTTTGATGACAGCACAGTACAGGATGTCATGCCCTTACTTAAAAGTTGTACAACACAGAGTGATTTTTCTCACCACAGAAGACACGTGGTGGTCAAAGGTCAGGTTACTGTCAGCATGTGTTCCCAGATCCCTGACCACTAGTCTCCTTTTAGGGGTGTATTATCAACATGGTAATTTCCAGAGGTGGCAGTCTTTCCAAAGAGTATTATTATGCACTTTGTCACACAGGGCTTTGAGACTGTCTGCATAGCAGTTTACAGTCTGTGGTCGCTCAGGCTGTTGCAAGTGCCTGGTCATGTACATGCTGAAGGGTGCATTGTACTCAATGACTGTTGTAATGAGAGCAGAGTACAGCAGAAAAATGACTTCCTTGGACCTGGATGCCATGCCATTACAAGTTGTGCAACATAGGGTAATTTTCCCACCACAGTAGACATGTGTTGGTCAAAGGTCAGGTTACTGGCAATTGCCAATTGGATGTGACTGCTAAGCCAGGTGATACTGGGGCTTTTAAAATTAATTTTGATGCTGCATTAACTGTATCAATACACTTTTTGTGTGATTCTAGCAAGGGACTTGCTACAGTTATGACAATGAAGTTTAATTTTACGTTTTTTTAGTCTGGCAACTTTAGGTTGAGGCAGGCACCAGTGTGGGGAACTATCTAAGGTGTCAGATAACCTAGACACAGTTCACACACATTTATTTACTTGGCAGTATCTCTGGACCATGCTGTGTGTTACACAAGCTAATGGTGGTATAATTACCATAACTACACCTCTCAAGCAAAGGTTCCAATAGAAGTAATAACTGCTATTACTTCGAAGCAATGCACCAAAAGCAAACATGAAATAAAATAGAATTGAATATAACTTGTCACTATTACATACCACAGCATAGCATTTATTAAAGAGTAAAGTCCATGTTGAGAAAAGGACACTAAATGATTAATGCAGGCATGTAAAATAAATTATAACATTCCATTGGTTGATGTTTGATCACAGGATTTCATTGTTAGGTATTACATAACTGAGATAACAGTACTAATGTAACATTCAAGACTGCGGTTGAATATGCTTTGCAATGATTTTTGTAATTGTTTATTAGTATATTAGAGTGGAGCAATTAATATGTCATCTGCAAGTTGTTTTACTATCCATAACTGGCAAACTTTCAACATTATTTTGCTGCATTGTACTTTCTCAGGCCATCACCTACTCTCACCTCTGCCAACCCATATACAGATATATGTATGTTTGTTTATATGTATATATATATATATATATATATATATATAAATATATATATATATGTATATGGGTCTACTACGGTTGATTGAAAACTCACTTGACTGAAAATGAAATTACTAGGACCACTTCACTGAAAGCTCATTTCATTGAAACTCATTTCATTGAAAGTTATAAATGGCCTTTTCCGCACTGTAGTGCAATCCTGGAGTTAGTATATAAAGTAAGGTACGCCCCCCACATATTATAAACATCTTAAACTATAGACAGTGATACTTACAAGTGCAATGAATAACTGTTTCCAAAAGAGAATATACAACCAAGATATGTGGGGGGCTTTGCGCCGCACCCCCCCCCCCAATGTGGGGGGCTGTGCCCCCCACACCCCCCTTACTATATATACTAACTCCAGGATCGCACTACAGTGGGGAAAAGGCCATTTATAACTTTCAACTAAATGAGTTTCAGTCAAGTGAGTTTTCAGTGACGTGAGCTTTCAGTGAAGTGGTCCTAGTAATTTCATTTCCAATCAAGTGAGTTTTCAATCAACCATAGTAGACCCATATATATATATATATATATATATATATATATATATATATATATATATATATATATATATATATATATATATGTCTTCATCCAGAGGCAGACACACATTATTCAACCCCCTAGATTAGGCTTTATTGTAAGGTGGTTTCTGTGGCCGTTCCTAAGAAACAACATGGGCTCCTTTATCACTTCTATAATGACATCAGCCTTATACCTAAAAAAAGGGACATTCATTATCTAAAGATGTAGTTAATGTGGGGAGAATGAATACAATGGTTTAACTATGAGAGGTGGCAACCCATGCAATTCAATACCCTGAAAAAAACATTTGCTGTGCATTTTCTTGAAATGACAGCATGACAGATTAAAGTCAGGGATGCAGGAGAGCCAGATGCCATCCTTCCCATTTAAGTTTGTTATAAAATAGATATCATCAGTAAGGTCCAATAGACCAACAAATATGGCCATAGACCTGCTTAGAAATGTTCTACTGCATCTGAATGCATAGGCGATAATGTTTTAGCTGATTATAATAACTGCGAGAGACGTTCGATAACCGTGAGAAACAACCACTGATTTTTAATGATAAAAAAGTCAGCAGTACTTTGCTTTGAACTGTAAGTATGCATTTTTATTTAATATGTATTTATTTGAGAGGTTGTTGAGTAAGAGTTGGTGCATACAGTCTACAAAAAAGGCAAATTACATATAATAGTTTTCTAACAAAGGTCATTCCCTGTAAGATTAAAAAACATTGCACAGTTCAGGATGCTCAGCTTTATTAAATATCTACACTAACAAGGCACAACTGAACAAACATCAACCCAGTGTTTGTTTTCCCAGGTGAATAAAAACAATTCTGGGACTGTCACTAAAGGGCATAAATAATTAGAAGATAAGGAGGCAGGATGAGAAAATGGTGACATCAAAGTGTGGGAGAGGTTATTGAAGTACAATAAGCACAGGACACTCTGAAGAAAAAATACTAAAATACTGCTAGGAGAAGGAAAAAAAATCAGGAAGTAAAAACTAGGTGTCATGCTTATGAAGTAAATTTAACATTCACATCCACCTAGTAATGCTTTTTAGTACATCACAATGCATTTTAGTTTTTTAGTATGTATATTCTATTATGTATAATGTTTTTATATAATCAAATTTCACACAATCAAATTTTAAATAATGTATTTATTTATGTATATTAATCAAATGCATCTAATGTGGATACAAATATAATTAGATAAATTAACAAGTATTTTAGAAGTAGATAGACAATTTTAGGAAGTAAACATTTTTATATATTAGAAGAATGTATCTTTAAGAAGTTTAATTAGTTTTTTGGCACCAAACTGGTTATATAAACTCTTGTAAAGTAGCAATTGTTGGTTCTGATGAAGTCTGTGTGGTAACAGATGAAAGCGCTTAACCCTAAGGATTAATTTTGTTTCAACTCATGGAATATTAGTGTATATTTTACAACATAATAAAAACTTTCTTGTTCGAGCTGCACCGTAACTTATTCTGCTTAAGGAGGCTTTCATTCTTCAGTTGGATGCTTATGAAGTATGCTATCTATTGGGTTTTAAAAAAAAATTTTCAGAGACACCCAACTTTGACGCTCTCTCTCCAAGGAAAAAAAGTTACCTAAGAGTTTCTGAGCACTAGTCTGCACTCACTGCAGCAGTTCTCCTTGACCACTTGAACAGGATGTTGATCAACTCTGCAGTTTGGCGCTAGTCTGAAAACATCTGTTTCACCATCTACTAAATCCTCGCTGTGACCGGACGCACTTTCACTCAACTATAGTGGAGATGCAATTAGAAGAGCAATTAAGGATCGTCCTATAGATCACCTGACTGCAACCTCCAATTGCATCTCCGATGCATCTTTCACATAAAAAAAAAAAAAGTTGAAACGGCAACATACAATTTTGGTAGTAGATTTTCCAATTTTAACAAAAGCACAGCGCAGTGCATTTCTTTTTTTTTTAAACTCACACAGCAGCTTTAAAAAGGGGGTGGCGTGCACCCATGCCTAAATCCACCACTGTGTACTGAAGGTACGTTCTAAGATCAAAACGTACTTTTTCCATAGGGTCTGACAGTATACATGGCTGTGTAATAAACAGTACTTGTAAACTTTGGCAGAGCCATCACTCAAAGCATTTAACCTAAGTTTAGCTACAGGCTTTGTGCCTGAAGTTAGGCACACTGCAGTGGTGATGCTACTCTACAAAGGAGGCCCTACCAGCAAACTTGGGAAACAGTGGATCTGTTGTTGTTAATCTTCGTTCATTCCTTACTGATGGGTTATCAGTTCCGTCCTTGAAAGCGAGCCGGCCAATATCAAGCTTGCATCAGCAAAATACTCTCGAACCAAGGTCCTACCTAGAATGCTGTGCTCCCAGTTACCCCAGATCTCGTTTGCAGCGTTACTGTACAGCCGTGTCAAACCACTCTTTCAGCTAAGTGTCTAATTTTTTGAAAGTTTATACATTGTTCTTAATCTAAATTTTTCTCAAAAGTTTATTCTAATATTTTCCTACCCTATCGCACACTTTAGACTCTCTCCCTTTAGGCTTTTCCCTTTATTACCCTGTTTTCTTACCTTGTGGTAATTCTCCATTACCATCTTTGGTAATCCTTCCTTTCTCTTTTTACCCTTTTTTGGGTAGCCATTCTTCTTCTTTTTGTACTGTTCTTCTCCACACCAGTTATGTCAGATAAGAAAAGTAGCGTTGGTTTCAAGCAGTGTAAGGACTGCGGCCATAAGTTACTGCTTTCCAATGGCAATGACTTATATGTCTACTGTCTTAATGTCTTCCACTTGACTGTGGATCTTCCATGTGGGATTTGTAAAATTTCTGTACCAGGGCTCTCAACGAGAGGAAGAATAAGTTAATTTTGAAAGGTATACTCAAGTCTCCTTTCTCTGAGGCTGTTTCTGGGTCAGATGGCTCAGCCCCTCCTGTTAAACCCCACAAGAGGCGTTCTTCCTCTTCTTTATCGAAGTCACTCCCTTCTTCTCCCTTTGGAGATCGTAGGGAGTAGATTCATAAGAAGGTAAAATTGATTACTATTCCTGCGCTGCCACCTGTGACCCTGTCGGCTCCCGGCTCTGCACCGCCCCAAATGATTTTGACTACAGCCATGTCTTCTTTATCAATACTGGCACCAGGGTTCCTGGTGCAGACAACTATGGTTCCGACAGCTCTGTCGCAACCGTTAAGGCACCATCAATACAAGTTCAGGCCCCTTCGGCACCGTTGGTACAGTCACCTTCGGTGCCAAGTATGACTCTTCTGTACTCCACGGTGCAGACATTTTCGGCATCGACATGTGCTTCAGTGCAGTCCTTCTCGGCACTGTCCTTATTGCCAGTGCAGACACTTTCTACTACGGCACCGTACCCTTCAGGGCAGACCTTTGCCTTTACAGTGCAGACACCTTCAACTACTATGGTGCTGACATCCTCGGCCAGACTTTTTCCACACTGTTTTCTTTGGTGCAGACATCCTTGGCTCCAGGCTCTGCTCCTATTGAATTAGCAAGGACCAAATATTCCCTTTCACTGGATCCTTTTGCTAGCAGTCAGTATAGTCCCGTCCTAGAAAGGCCAGAATCACCATCAGCTTCCTCCATGAGGTCAATCAAGAGTCTCTCTGAACGGAATGTGTTGCAGCTTGTCTATCAGTTGCTTGTGGCCAGAGGTCTCTTCCAGCCATCGAAGTCCACATTCCCTCATTCAGGTGAACGTATATCTCCTCAAACCCCAGTGTATACGCCTCCTTCGACTTCCACTCAAGTATTGAAGCCTATTACTCCAACAGCAGCTTCCCTTCCTCCGACTCCAATAGTGGATCTCACTTTGGAACCAGAGTCATCCTTGTGGCCTTCGGTGCACTGGGCATCGGGCTCTTCTCAGGCCAGTGGCTGTGCCATTGGGGAGGGCATTCCTGGCTCCACGCCGATTTTTTTCTATGGCACCTTCCAGGGATGCTCTCTCTCTTATGGTTCATGGTCCTCTTGAGACTCCTTGTCTGTGGGCGGGCTCGTCGGGGCGGGATGTGACCCCTGTTGCAAGGTTGTCGTACTCGGTTCCGGGCTCCCATTGCTCCTTGGGTGGGCCAGCCTTCCAGGCCTTGGAGAGGACGTTTCCCTCCGCTGGCAAAGCTCACATGTCAGAGTCCTCTCCCCCCTCTGTGCCGCAGCTGTCACAAGCTTCAACTGCCGGACACCGGGCACAAGAGCCTCAGATTTCCCCTCCTCAGGAGACCCCCTCTTTGCAGTCTTCCCCAGAACCTCCCACTGAGGACGTACCCCACAAAGCTTCATGTAAGAGGAAGCACATGGACTCCACTGAGGAGTCACTGACCAAAGATATGGATTTTGATGACGGGGAGGGGTCCCCATGGTCATCCTCTGCTGAGGTGTCTGGTGACATCCTCGAGATCTGTAGACAGAGGGGTGACTGGAAGCCCTCTAATCCTTCCTCTGAGGAATCCATATTCTTGCAGGCTTTTTGTGCCCGGCCCCCTACCTCCTGGGTCACCCCGCCTGCCAATGCACTCATCCAGCGCACATGGAAGGCCCCTGAGACCCTGGAAGCGATACCTCAAAGACCAGATAAAGTATTATTGCCCTCAGCTGAGCACCCCCATTGGTCATGAGGTCTTCCAGTAGATACGACGGTGGTGGCAGCTGCAACTAACAAGGATTTGGCAGAAGAGAGCCAAACTGTCCATCCACCCTACAAGGAGTTCCGGGCGATTGACAGATTAGGGAAGCACGTGTTTGCTTCATCGACCTTCGCCGTAAGGTCTTTGAATTATTTGGCACATTTTACCAGGCTTCAGCGAGATCTTATCAACCAGCTCTCTGAAACCTTGGCAGAAGCTGTTTCTGATGAAGTCCGTGTTAATGTGACTTCTCAGATAGCAACCCTAGAGTCTATTTCCAACTCTTCCATGCATCTTATTTCTCACGCAACAGAAGGGGCAACTAGAGTGGCAGATGCAGGTATAGTCACCAGATGACATGCCTGGATGCACCTTTGCAACTTTGCGGACTCCTTTAAGGCTTCCTTCATGAATGCCCCCATAGAGGCCGCTTCTTTGTTTGGCCCTAAAGTCAAGGATACTGACAAGGTGCGAACAAGATGGCAAGACCCTGTCTGCTGTTGGTGTCAGACATTCCACTCCTCAGCGATTCTACTCCAGAAATCAGAGAAGCAGAAAGATCTGGCACAAGAAATCACAGGGTTCTTTCCGGGATGCACGTGCCAAGTTCTCCCCTAGAGGCATAGGGGGAAAATGCAATGGAAGACACCCCTTTCAGGGCAGAGGAGGTCCCCGAAACCTAGGTTCCAGAGATTCATTCCCTGGCCAACCCTATCAGTGCTCCTGAAGCATTGCCTGACTGCTCACCTCTGGAAGCGGTCGGGGGTTGTTTCTCCTTGTACCCCTCTGCCTGGCAAAAGATAACAACCGACTCTTGGGTACAACAGATAATATCCAGAGGCTATCACATCCTCTTCCATCTTTGCCCAGTCTCATCAAGACTATTACCCGACATTCCACCCAGTCAAAGGAAAGTAGCAGCACACGAAATCCAAAAGCTGCTACAAAAAAAGAGTCATCCAGACAGTCCCCTCAGACCAGATAGGATCCAGATTTTACTCAAGGTTCTTTTTAGTGCCAAAAATGACAGGGGACTGGACTCCAGAGACCAATTCTGGATCTCAGTACACTGAACACATTTGTAAAAACAGAGAAATTCTGGATGGTCACTGTTCAGTCTACCCTTCCTCTTCTGGAAGAAGATGATTGGATGTGCTCTCTAGATCTTCAAGATGTGTATTACCACATAAAAATGGGCAAATGCTCAAGAAGATGCCTCCACTTCTGAATAGGAGCCAGTCACTACCAGTTTTGAGCCCTGCCCTTCGTCTCTCTTCAGCCCCCAGAGTGTTCACAAAATGCATGGCAGTGGTTATCGCTCACTAGCGACTTCAAGGATTCCAGACGTTTCCATATCTAGACGACTGGCTCCTCATCGCCCCCACCAAGTGTCTACTGGAAGAAGCCCTGCTGTAAGCCTGGGAATTACTATAAACTGGGAGAAATCCAACACAACCCCAACTCAATGTTTGGAATTTATAGGGGTACTGTTGAATACGAGAAATTGCACAGCATCCCTTCCAGAACACAGGCTTCACAGAATAAGACAACAAGTTCAACCGCTGCTCTGTCACCACAAATCCCCAGCTCGATCTATATTCCAGCTATTGGGGTCAATGGCAGCCTCAATTACCATTGTTCGTCTAGCCAGATTCCACATGAGGCTCCTTCAATGGCTACTTCTTACTCAGTGGTACCCTCTACAACATCCTTTGTCTTTTCAGATAAGTGTAACTCAGAGATGCAAGCAAGATTTACTCTGGTGGATGTCTCGAAATCCCCAACACTGATCTCGCCCATTCAACCCCCATCAACCGATAGCCACAGTGACCACGGATGCCTCCCTGATGGGGTGGAGGGGGCTATGTCAGGGAAACTCGGTCCAAGGCACCTGGTCGGAGTCAGAGGCCCTTTTGCATATCAATGTCCTGGAACTGAGGGTGGTGCTTCTAGCGTTGCAAGCATTTCACTCCATCCTTCCATCATGACTATTGCGATCCAATCAGAGAATATGTCAGTGGTCTGGTACTTCAACAAGTAAGGGGACACCAGATCTTACCCGTTATGCTGAAAGGCCTTGAGAATATGGCAATGGCCGATAGCTTACAACCGCTTTCTAATTGCAATGCACATTCCCAGGAGCTCCAACGTGATAGTGGGCAAATTGAGCAGGTGTATGAGATCAGACAGGAGGCCCCATGGACTATGATGTTTGCAGATGACATTGTGATATGTAGTGAGAGTAGGGACCAGGTTGAGGAGACCCTGGAGAGGTGGAGATATGCTTTAGAGAGGAGAGGAATGAAGGTCAGCAGGGCTAAAACAGAATATATGTGTGTATATGTGAGGGAGGATAAAGGAATGGTGAGGATGCAGGGAGTAGAGGTGGTAAAGGTGGATGAGTTTAAGTACTTGGGATCAACAGTTCAGAGTAATGGTGAGTGTGGAAGAGAGGTGAAGAAGAGAGTACAGGCAGGGTGGAATGGGTGGGGAAGAGTGTCAGGAGTGATTTGTGACAGACGAGTACCAATAAGAGTGAAAGGGAAGGTCTACAAGAGGGTAGTGAGACCAGCTATGTTATATGGGTTGGAGACGTTGGCATTGACGAAAAGGCAGGAGTCAGAGCTGGATGTGGCAGAGTTAAAGATGTTAAGATTTGCATTGGGTGTGACTAGGATGGACAGGATTAGGAATCAGTATATTAGAGGGTCAGCTCAGGTTGGACAGTTTGGAGACAAAGCAAGAGAGGCAAGATTGCATTGGTTTGGACATGTGCTAAGGAGGGATGCTGGGTATATTGGGAAAAGGATGCTAAGGATGGAGCTGCCAGGTAAGAGGAAAAGAGGAAGGCCTAAGATAAGGTTTATGGATGTGGTGAGAGAGGACATGTAGGTGGTTGGTGTGAAAGAGCATGATGCAGAGGACAGGAAGAAATGGAAACAGATGATCCGCTGTGGCGACCCCTAACGGGAACAGCCGAAAGAAGGTAATGATGATTCTACACCCTCACGAGTGGTCCCTCAATCCTTTGATAGGGGCAAAAATCCTTAGCAGCAGGGGCCAGCCTTGCTGCGACCTATTTGCCTCCACAACCAACTACAAGTGCAGCAACTACTTTGCCCTGATCCCCCCTCCGGGACAGTCACCAAGGGACGCTGTAGTCCATACTTGGCCCTCGGGTCTTCTTTATGCTTATCCTCCTGTCCCCCTCATCTCTCAATTTCTAAAGAAAGCATGACAGTTGAAGAGCAAAGTGATCCTCATTGCTCCATATTGGCCTCGACAAGTCTGGTTTCCCTTCCTCTGGCCTCACCTGCTAGATCAACCGTGGATCCTCAGTCCATCCCCAACGTTGATCTCCGATCTGCAGGGTCTGATTCATCCCAATCTAACAACCATGAAACAGATAGCTTGGTTTCTCCACTTCCAATGATTGCCAGGCATGAAAATCTTTCGTCCCCTGTGCGCAATATTCTTATTGCATCTCATAAATCGTCCACCAGACTAATTTATCTTAACAAATGGAAAAGGTTCTCTCTATGGGCAGCAAATAAACAATTAGACCCCTTGTCAGCCCCAGTCTCAGTAGTATTGGATTACTTATCACATCTTTTCCACTCTGGGGTGTCTGCCTCTACTATCCGTGTACATTTAGCTGCCATCTCAAATTTTCATATTGGTTTTCAAGATTCTTCACTTATGTCACACAGACTCTGTAAGACTTTCTTGAAAGGGGTTATCCACCTAAAACCTTCCTTTAGAGAACCCGTACAACCTTGGGATTTGGCTTTGGTTCTGCATGCTCTAATAGCTCCCCCTTTTGAACCTGCATCTTCATGTGATGCAAAATATCTCTCTTGGAAAACTTTTGCAATCACATCGGCCAGGCGATTGTCAGAACTTCAGGCCTTATGCATCAAACCTCCCTATCTTATCTTCCATAAGGATAGGGTATCATTGAGATCTAATTCTACCTTTTTACCAAAAGTGGTGTCAGAGCGATCTATCAATCAATCTGTTGACCTTCCAGTGTTCTTCCCTAACCATTCTAACAAAGGAGAGCATTGCCTGCACTCCTTAGACGTTCATAGGCAAATACGATTTTTATCTGGACAGAATAAAATCTATCTGTAATTCAGACCAACTGTTTCTGGCTTTTTCTGGACCTAGACAGGGGTCATCCTGTATCAAAAGTTACATTGACTTCATGGTTGAGAAATTGTATTACCTTTATCTACAACAAAAACAGTCTTACCTTGCCTCATAGAGTCAAACCACATTCTACAAGGTCTATGGCAACTTCAGCAGCTTTCCATGCTAAAGCTTCCCTCAATGATATTTGCTCAGCTGCAGCTTGGGCCAAACCTCATACCTTTATTCTTCATTACAAATTGGACTTGGCCTCCAGAGGTAGAGCTTCCTTTGGCTCCATGGTGCTCAGGAATGTCCTTCCATGAGGGCCACCCAGAGATTCAGGTAGCTAAGGACTCTGTCCCATCAGTAAGGAGTGAACGAAGATTAACAATATCAGATAAAGAAGTTATGTCTTACCATAATGTTCCATCTGTGTTGTTGATCTTCGTTCATTCATTACTTCCCACCCTCCATCCCCCATCCGGAGGTTCTTGCTTGATCTCATGTACTCCTTTATTGTAGATCTGTCATGACCAGAGATAGCCTCTACTTTTATCTATCAACTTGCAAACTCGATCTGAGGTAACAGGGAGCAGAGCATTCTGGGTAGGATCTTGGCTTGAGAGTTTTTGGCTGACACGAGCTTGATATTGGCCAGCTTGGTTCCATGGACAAAAACGATAACCCATCAGTAATGAATGAACAAAGATCAGCAACACAGATGGAACGTTATGGTAAGACATAACTTCTTTTTTTGTCAAGGTAAAATCATGCCTAATGAATATGATTAAATTCTTTGAGAGGGTTACAAAGGCTGTTGACAGCTGTCTTGCTGTTCACATAGCATATATTAGGCCGGTCAAGGCATTTGACACCATACCCTATGTTGACATTGTAAGTAAGTTTAACATCTTTAAAATAGATCCCTATGTGGTAAGATGGATAGCAAACTATCTAAAAGACAGAGCCCATACAGTGAGAGTGGCGGGTCCCTTATCATAAAGTTTGAAAAACAGTGGTGCCCCCTAGGGCTCAGTGCTGGGACCCTTTCTTTTCGGCATTTACTTTTTTGTTCTCCTGATTGGGAACAAAGACGTCTGGCTAGCTAAGTATGTAGATGACTGCAAACTGGAAGTTATTGTCAAACCAACCACTCATCAAGAACTTGCATAAGTAACTAGTGTACTGAAAATGTGCTTAAATTAAATGCAAAAAGTGCTATACTGTCTTGCAGTCCTTGAGGAGAGAGCTGTACCTTGCTTTCTGTGCAACAAGGAACCCAGTTGCCCTGCATTTCTTGTATTTTCATGTAAATATTAACTAGCAGATAAATAAAATGCAGTGGGAGTATGGCCTAAGAGTGGGTACTGACATGGTGTAAATGGTTAAAGGACTCATTTGCTTTGAAATTCCTATGAATCTTATGAAAATGTCTGATGTCATCATCAGAATACAGAATACATTAAGTGAAGGGTGATATCCAAAAGGAATTACCAAGTATAGAACTACAACTACTTTGTATATTAATTAGAGTCCTTGCTTACATAGAATTATACAAGCTGCAGCTGAAGTACAACAAACACAGTCGTATTTCAACTTTATTTAGAGCAGTTTTATTTCTTGGAATTTTTCTGCCCGGGTCTTCACTGATATTTCTTTCTCCTAGTTAGACTTTCCTGATAAACAAATATAAATAAATAATAAATGCAGTGCTGGTCATCAAGCAAACGATAATGCCAGACTGGGTGTGTGTTAATGTGTAATTAAAGCATGCCCAGGGGTGTTATGAGGCCCATTGCCACAGCGGGATCTTTCTTCTCAGTGGGCATTACTTGTACATTAATACAGGGTACTGATGTACAGTTTGCCCACTGTCTAAATCAAAATAATCAAAATAGAACCATTTTGCTTCACTGTTAGAGGGCAATGATGACATGCATTTTGTCACCAATCAAAACTAAATTCAAACCAAGTAAATAAATGAAAGGTAAAGGAAAGGGCTGTCAAAATAGTACAATACGTACTGACAGAACTATATACAAAAACAACAGTCAAAAATCAAGGGACATGCTACTGTCAAGAAGGCCAAACACTACTACTTCAGAAACGCAGTTATAGTAACAGACCCCATGAGCTTTACTAAATGAAAAAGAAACAAACAAATATATTATGACTCCAGTGATATTAGTAGCATTTCACAAGTAAGTGAGACACAAAAGGTAATGAGTCTGGACTAAAATTTTTATTAACTAATGGCTTTACAATAAAATTAATTATATTTAGCAAGGGAAGAGAAGTAAGCTGTGAAGTAAGCATTTTGCTTCCCATGCTAAGCATTAGCTTTTTAACAGAAAAGTAAGTTTGGGCTCACCCACAACTACCTTTGGGTAGTGTTCAATTAAGCTACATGATTCAGTGAAGTAAAGTATAGAGTTGCTGGGGAAAGAACACAAGCATACCTCTCAACTGCCCCAATTTTGTCTTGCATATTTACCCCATCCCTGTGAAATTTATGATTTGAAAGGACATATGCTTCAATCAGTCTCAAATATGCCTTTACCTCATATTTTTCCCAGCCCTTTGCTAAATTTTTGAGTTACTGGTAAATCGCTAAGGATTACAGTCAGTCAATAATGGAATACATTAGAGTTTGTCTTTCTTCAGAAAATGCACACTAATGGAAATCCTGTTAGTCTATTAACTTTTCAAGACAATTAGAAAAAAAATATTTAAAAATGTTTCCTGATTTTGGGTCGTTCCACCATTACTTTTCCCTGATTCTTGAGCAGTTGAGAGTTATGAAAGAAGCGATCAGTACAGAGCATTATATTACAGATATTATTGCTGCTAAACTATTGCTCCTCCCCCTTGTAAAATCTGTAATTTTATGAAAAAGTTCTGATGATTACATTCTGTCAGTAATGCGTAACATTGTTTAGAAAATGAGTGGGTATGCAAAACCTGTCAGAGTAATATTTAAAAACTCTCCCTGATTTGGTAATGTAACCGCAGCTGTAGTTTGCTGTCCAGGCACCATCTATAAATCTTCTCTAACAAAGTAAAAATAAAATAAACAAAAATCTTACATGAAACTGCAGCAAGCTGCTTGCTGTTAATATAAAAGGCAGTTTGCTACAGTTAAAACAGTAGGCTCGTTAGCTCTTCAGCCGTTACCGCAAATGCAGTATCGGCATTCATTTATGAAGCCAGTACTGCACTGCCACACCATTACAGTTTGTAATAGCAGTAAGTAGGCCTAAAAAAATAAAGACAAAGGTTGATGAGTTACAGTTAAATGTTTGTTGATTCACATTCCATTTTCTCTCATCTCAAGCACTAATATTTAAAGTATTAGCCTGACTACTCCAATTTCTGATGATTTCTGTGTCCGTGATCGTGGAGATACCAGGTTGAGAGCTAAGCAGCTAATGTCTGAGACAAGCCAGCATTTGTCAAGCTCCACTGATACATTACTCACACTTTAGGACAGGCTGGCTCACAAGCTTCATTTTAATATTTCTTTTACAAGCTGGTAACCTGAACCTCATTACAGTTGCAATTTGCAACAATTTTAGTGCCAACAAGCGAAATTACTGTTTCCCAACTGTATTTCTGAAATATCAGGAATACTTAACATTTCTCAACTGTCCCTGATTTAGTCTCAAATTTTCTTCCTGCCCCTGGTAAAATGTTTGTTTTCCTGCAAAGTAACAGGATTACAGACAGTCAGTAAATAATGCTATATATTAGAGTTCTGTACTTATTCAAAAAATGCACAGTGATGAAAGTCATATTGTTTTATTAACTTTTCGAGTATTGCTCCAGGTTCTTGAGCTAAGAAGTTGAAAATTATGAATGAAGAGATCGGCACAGAGCAGTGTATATAGTATCGATATTCCTACATTCCGGCATTCTGTAACTTAGTCTGCGTATACTGTTAATATAATTACAGGCATTGTTGTATTTTTAAACTGATACTGTTTTTCTCCCTCCCAACCATTTTTTTTATTTGTGTGTGTAGCAGGCCTTTTCACAGGAAGTAACAATTCAGTGATTTTATTTTTCTACAAGTTGTCTTTTACGCACGCAGCAAGTTCCAAAATCATTTCAGAACTTGCTACATTTGTAAAGGATAACTTTTAAAAAAATACACTCTGTAAATATTGCATTTTGAACTTTTAGCTCTTGAGAACTAGGGCTTTTAGGAGCAAATAAATTAGCTTTAATATTTTTATCCTTAAAAATAGTTGTATTTCTCCCATGGGGAACATAAACTGAAACAGAACAGCTCATCTAGAGAAAGTTGATAGGGAAGGAGATGATGTAATGTAGTGGGTGTTGCTGATAAGAAAGTTTTCACTTCCCTTCCAAAAATAATTCAGACCTGAATTTTAAACAATGGGATTGCCCCTTTAAATTTGTTGTACCTAAATACCTTTCTGAAAATACCCAAATGTAAAATGCAAACCCTGCAGACGGTTGTACTCTTTCTTGTGGACAGCTGTTTCATGGTGCCTTTTTTATCTGAAGGGCGCTTATCATCACATTACAATTGCTCCCAATGTCAAGTTTAACGTACAAAGGTCGTGTCTTACACCCTGACAAAAAATTGTCTTCCTGGGATATGTGATAACTGACAAAAAAGTATGGCCTTTCTATGAAAAGACACACTGTTCAGAACATTTACAGGAATTTCCCTCTTCAAGAAGTGGCCTCTGCAAGAGAATTTTTCAGAATACTAGACCTCATGGCATCAGTGAACCTCATCACACCGCTGGCCTGACTATGTATGAGAAAGACCCAGTAGTAGTTAAACATTGCTGGACCGAGCAACTACTGTCCTTGGAATTCCAATTTCCAGTGCTGTATTTTGTGAAGTGAGAGTTATAGTGGTAGAGGGATCAGATGCATCTCAATCCAGACCTGTCCTTCTCCCTCCAGACCCTAGTTCAATCAGTCCAGACAGAATCATCAGATTTTGCATTGGAAACTGTTCACGGGAGTCCTCGTACAAGGTGAATGGGGTCCTTTGGACACTACACAGCCCATAAATATCAAAGAAATGTTAGCTGTGATTCAGACCTTAAAATCTCTTCACCACTTATGGTCTCTAGGTTGCCTTTTATTGGTCACAGGCAACAGCACGGTCATGTGGTACTTGAACAAACAAAGGGATACAGGGTCATACAGCTTGGAACAGGGTCACAGCTTGTGACATTCTGTGATACTTCGGGCATCATACAGCCTGTCAGAACCATACCTAGTGGCAGACAGATTAAGCAAATCCTGGATGTACCCTTATGAGTGGAAACTCAGGACATAGGTTTGCCTGGATTTGGTCCAGATGTGGGGAACAGTTCAAATAATTCTGTTCACCTCCTTTCAAAACAGGCAGCTGGAAAAATTCTGTTTGAGACATCCTTACAGCCATGCTTGGAGGACAGAAGCATTCTTGTTCCTTTAGACAGGAATGTTTCTTTATGCATTTCCACTCTTTCCATTGATACCCAGGATACATCTGAAGATTCAGAAAAAATTGCTGAAGATCATTGTGGTGACCCCCTTTTTTGGCATAGAAAAAAGTTATTTTTTTCTTTTAATGAAATTGCCTATGAGCAATTACCACAAGCTTCCTCACACATTGGATTGTTTCACACAGTATCAGGGGTGGCTGGTGCACCCCATCCTAGAGTAATTGCTACTGACAGCCTGGGTGATTCTGTCATGATACCTTTTTGGCTTTTGCTCCAGGAGAATGTGCAGCAGGTATTGAAGGAGGCAAGAAAATCTGCAACTAGAAAACCTGGGTGTTTATCCCTCTGGTTGTAAAATATTGGTGTGAGCTACTCATTGATGGCTTATCTTGTGCACCTGCCAAAGTGCATTTTGTAACCATGTCAGCTTGTCTGGCCATTGATACCCCTCTTTCATGTCTTTTTGTGGTAAAACAGTTTATGGAAGGATTTTGGATTGCAACCCCCTCAAAAGCAAATTCTTCCTCCTTGGGATCTTAACTTTGTTTTTGAAAAATTGATGTTACCTCCTTTTGAACCTGCCTTTCAGACTGATTTGAGGTTTGTCACTTCGAAAACTGTTTTGCGTATTGCTCTTATATCTGCAAGGTGAGTGTCTGAGCTACAAGTCATGGTGTGTCAACCATATCAGATTTATGCACTACTCCTCCTTTTATGCCAAATTTATTTTCTGGATTTACCCTGAATCATGCCATCAATCTCCCAGGTTTTCTTTCCTAAACCTAAAAATGAGGGAGAGAAGATTCTGAAAACCTTCGATGTGCACAGGCAACTCAGGTACTACCTTGACAGAACTAAGTCCTTCAGGATATCTTAACAGCTGTTTATTTCCTATTCTGGGGCTGAGAAGGTTCAACCTGTTTCTAAGCAAATGATTGCTCATTGGTTGTCCACTGTTGTTTTTTGTTATTTTCACCGTAGTAAATCTATTTCAGTCAAGGTTAAGGCACATTTTACAGAGCCTTACCCACTTCAGTGATGTATTGGAAAGGAGTGGACTCTATTAGCATTATATAGGAAACAATCTGGTCCTCTGTTTGGTTTACCTTTGAATTGTCAGATGTCGTGTGTTCTACGTGCATAACGCCGAAAGTACGGCTGCAAAAAATTACAATGCCGATTCACCATGTGTTTGAATGGCAAATAAGCAAATGATTTTTTGCTATTCAAACACATGGATCAAACGTCGGAAATGGCTTTCAAGCAAACCATTTTCGACATTTGATCCTTCGAAGTTCTCCGCATTTCAGTAATACACAGGATGATCGCACATACCATGTGCGACAAAACGAAGGTAAACCCCTCTGTTCATACCTTTACAAAGCAGTGCAAACTGGATTCTTTCTCAAGTTTCAGAGCAGGCTATGCAAGGACCATTCTCCTGGAGTTCCTGGATTCTTATCCTTCCTCCTGCCAGGTAGGATAAAGTTTGGGAATCCACCCATATGCCTAAGAGGCAGTGTGAATGATGAACATAACACAGTTGCTTAAGACCTACTTACCTGTAACAGCAGATGCTCAGATTTCACACTGCCTCAGAGACAGCACCTGCCCACCCATCACCCTCCCTTATTTTGGATATAGTAAGATGGTATTCAACCTTGTTGTGTTGTTGGTTGGCTTCAGTTATTTGAGTTGGCATTTTATGGCTGTGAATTGGTTTATTTCAGGCAATTCTTGCTTCTGGTCCTTCTTGGTTTATCTTACTTAGCACTAAAAGCCTGAATAACTAACTTTCTGTGACGGGTAGAGTTTCTCTTATGGGGGGGGGTGTGTCCAATCCCTTGTCACAGAGAGTCAGAGGAGGAGATTCTGAGCTTTGGAAACATGCTAATGTGAGTTTGTGCAGTCATAAAACCAATATGCCTCTGAAGCAGTGTAAAATTCAAACATCTGCTGTTACAGGTTAGTAGGAGTTAAGCAGCTGTACTTTCTTTCTCACTGTGTACACCAAGCAGAATTTTTTCCTCAGGTTCATCAGTCTTTGCTCACCCAAGGAGTCATAGAACCAATGCCCACAAGACATGTAAAAACACCAAAATTCAAAATGCTGGCATTGCAGGACCAAAACCTTATTCCTCCCATGAGTTTTTTTGGTAACACTATACTTGAAAGATGCTTATAGTTACATTCACATAGTCAAAGACTTCAGGAAGGTTCTAAGGTTCTCTGTTTTTGGGTCACATTGTCAATTTTCTACATCACCTGTTGGCTTGCCTACATCTCCAAGAGTGTTCATGATAGCCTAACTTCATTCATAGCTTATTGCAGACTAAATGGCATTCACAGTTTTCCTTATTTAGATGATTTGCTTATCTTTGCAATGTCTTTATCCAGATGTCAAGAGTCATTAACTTGGGTTACGTATCTTTTGACCAATCTGGGCTTCCAGATAAACATTTCAAAATCCTCCCTGACTCCGTTTCACAGGATTTTGTTTCTGGAATATCTTCTAGATACTGCTCTTCAAAAGACATTTTGGACTTGAGAGAAGTGGATTTTTACCTGGAATATTTCCTGAACTTCTTCTACGGTTCCTAGCTTCTAGGATTCTCATGATTCCTCTAACCAGGTTGCATATAAGAAAGATGCAGTGATTTCTAAAAATAAACTCATGGACCCAGTATTTGCATTCTCTGGAGTATCAAATTCTAATTGTTGGCTTTATAAAATGGGAACTGTATCAGTGGAGACATTAAATCCAATTGAACCCAGGTCTCCCATTCTATCCTCAGATCTAAACCAGTTTCTCACCACAGAAAGGTCAGATTTTGCTTGGGGAGCAGTTTTCATTGTGGTAAAAGTGCACGTCCTGTCAAGTCCTTCAGGCAGACTAGAGCACATCAGTATAAGGCTGTGGTCCATGTCTTGAAGTGTCCCTTGTGCTCCCCATTACCTATTCAAATGATTATACACAGTACAACAGTCATGTGATGCAACCAGGGAGGTACAAGGTTGTACCCCCTGTACAGACTGGCAGTGATGGCTTGGGAGTTAGCTCTTCAGCATTACTTAACCCTGCAAGCATCTTACATTCAGTCAGAGAAAAATAGTGGCAGACAACCTGAGCAGGACCAGGACAAATGGAAATTGAATGAAGGGGTCTTCCAGGAACTCATTCAGTTTTGGGGAAGACCTCAAATATATCTTTTTGCCTCCTTTCAATGCAGACTAAACAAATTTTATTCCAGGGCTCCTTGCAAGCAAGCCTGAAAAACACAAACATTTTCATTGCCTTGGGAGGGAATCTTACTTTATATGTTCCACTCTTTCCACTGATATCCTGGCTAATTCTGAAGATTCAAAAGTACACTCAGAAAATAATTGTGGTGACTCCCTTTTGGCCCAGCATTGGGTCTCCCCTCTTATAGGTTCATAGGTGTGTACTAGGCTAATGGCCCTGGAGCCCTTACAAGCCTAGTCCATAGGATTACACTGGCATTGTGCCACACGACCTTAGTTCCCAGTGCCTCTGTCGAGTAGAGCCACTGGAGTGATCCCCGGGGTGAATTTTCTATTTGCCATCCACTCATCAAGATTTCTCTTGAAGAGGACCAGTAAGGGACTCTGTTTGACATGTATGGGAAGTCTATTCCATAGCATGGGCAGTCTCTGGGTTATGAACCTGTCCCTCCAGCGTCTTCTGTTGATTGTGGTAATGAGGTTGAGGTGTCTGGACCGTGTGGTGTGGAGGGATTGAGATTTCTTTAGATGTAGCATTTCTAACAGAGCTGGGTCAGATATGGCTTTGTAAGTCAAGCAGAGTTTGCCTTTAAGTAGGCGATATGAGACAGAGAATAGTTGGAGTTTTTTGAGTCTGTCCATATAGAACAAGTGTTTAAAGCCTAGGATCCTCTTAGTGAGGTACTTTTGTGGCCTCTCCAGTTGTTGCAGGTGTCTAGTGATGTACATACCAAATGGGGCATTGTACTCGATGATTGGCCTAATGAGGGAAGAGTAGAGGGAGACAATGACCTCTTTCTTCTTAGATGCAAAACCCTTAGTAATGAGATGTGCCACATAGAAGGACTTTCTGACCACAGTGGCAATGTGGTGGTCAAAAGAGAGGTTGCTTTATACCTCTGTTCCGAGATCTCTTATAATGCCTTCTGTGTTCAGTTGACTACCAGCAATGTGGCAATTCATGGGAACCAGGTTTTTCCCAAAGGGGATGATGACACCTTTTTTGGCATTGAGCTTAAGGCCATGGTTCTGACTATGGAATTGGCCATGGGCAATTATCTTAGGTTTTATCATAGACTGAATCTACTCACAAAATACAAGGGGAGTTTGATACACCCATTATAGATCAACTTCAGTTGACTGCCTGGATGATTCATTTCTAATACCTTTTAGACACTCACTGCATGAGGATGTGCAGCAGGTAATAAAGTAGGCAAGAAATTTTACTACTAGAAAATCCCACATTGGAAAGTGGACATGATTTTCTAGTTGGTGCTTAGCTAATAACCAGGAGCACATCAGTGATTTTGTACCACTGGTGTTCAAATATTTGTCTGAGTTATTTTACAGTGGCATCCCTAATTCCTGTATAAAGGTTCATCTTGCGACCATTTCAACATGTCTGCCCATGGATCCTCCTCTTTTTTCTCTTTTTGTTTTGAAGCTGTTTCCAGCAGGAATTTTACACATGAGATCTCCTTGTAAACAGGTTGCTCCTTCTCTGAATCTCAGCTTTGTGGTGGAAAAAATGACCATGTCACCTTTTGAACCTGCCCATTAAATTGATATAAGGTTCTTGACTTGGAAAACTATACCCATTATTGCTCTTATGTATACCAGAAGATTATCTAAGTTGTAGGCTCTCATGGTGGGTGTGCCCTATCTGGTTTTCCACAGGGATAGGATCCCTTTCAGAACAAACCCCTTATTCATACTCAAAGTGGTTTCAAAGTTTACTTTGAATCAAGTCATCATTCTCCCTTTTTTCTTCCCAGAACCTAAAAACTGGGAGAAAGAATTCTGCGTACTCTGGGCATATGTAATCAGCTTAAGTACTATCTTACTGGTTTATAGTTGTGTACTAGGCTGATGACCACTAGAGGCAACCCAAATGTGACCCAGAAATTTGTCCTGTATAAGGGGTGATTTACTGGCTGCATCTGTCCATTGCACTTAAATAGAGATAGGGAGGAACTCTGCTTCACATGGATGGGGAGAAGTTCCAGAGAATGGGAATTCTCTGAGAAACATATCTGTCTGTCCAACATGTCCTATTTATGTTGCAAGCAAAATGTAGGTCTTTTAATTTAGTAGATTTGGTGCTGTCTGTTTTGCGAATGTGCAAAAGGTTTATCAAAACAGGGTCCACGGATGCCTTGTATGCCAGGCAAAGATCATTTCTCAGAAGTCTGTATGATACTGAGTAAAGAGAGAGGGATTTGAGGTGATCAGCTTAGGACATTCTGTTTACTCCCTGCATTCTTTTTGTAAGGAACCTTTCTGGATGTTCCTGTTGCTGTATGTGTCTGGTCAGGTACATACCGAAGGGAGCATTATACTTTATGATGGGTCTGATGATAACCAAATACACTGGTATGATGACCTCTCTCCACCTAGATGATATGTTCTTGCTTATAAGTTGAGCAGCATAGTAGGATGTTCTTATTACCTTGGACACATGTTGGTCGAAGGCTGGGTTACTATCTACATGAATTTCCAGATAATGAATCAGCTTTTAGGAGTGTTTTATTGATGATGTAGTTAGCTGGGGTGGACAATTTCCCAAAAGGTACCAGTGCTTCCTATTAAGTTTTAAGCCATGGCTTTGGCACCAAGTGTTTGTCTGTGTTAAACCTTCTTGAAGGGTGTTTTCATTTTGGATGGATTCAGTGACTACTCCTAGCTTGCCATCATCTGCGAACTTGGATAGCCAGAGGCCCTGATGTTGGCTTTGACATCTGAGAAGTAGATGCCAAACAGGAGTGGGCCCAGCACAGAGGCGTGGGGGTCTCCACTGGTGACCAGCCTTTTTGTGGGAGTGGCCTCATGGATTTTAGCCACTTGGGTCCTGTCAGTGAGCCAGCTAGCTATCCAGTGTGTTGTAAAGGGGTTCATATCTTATTCCATGCGTTTGTTGGCAGTGCCCAAATAGGGTAAAGTATCAAACGCTTTAGCCAGATCTAGGTAGGCAGCATGCACTGTTCTCTCCTCATCCATTGCCTTAGTGACCTTTTCAAAGACATCCACCAGATTCAGAAAGCATGACCTTCCTCTGACAAAGCCAAACTAGGATGGATCCAGTGTCTGGAGGTCTCCTATGTTATTGTTGGTAATTTCCATGATAATTGTTTTCCATGGCTTTACAAATAAGACTAGTCAGACTAATGGGTCTGTGATTTCCGGGATGTGTTGATGGTCCTCTCTTATGAGGGGGATGAACATCACAGTCCTCCATTCACGTAGCACAAAGCTTGTTTTAAGACTACAGTTAAATAATGACTCTAATGGTGTTGATAAGTCATATTTTAGACTGTTCAGGAGGTATCCTGAGATATTATCAGGGCCCATTGAGACTGTGTTGTTGGCTTTAGGGAGCTAGCTAGTATGTGCTCCCTACCTATAGTTGGAGGGGTTATGTTTGAGGGTATTTTTTGGGAGGAATGGTTGGGGGGCTTAGTACAGCAGCCCAGCCTCTATGCAGCTTTTGACATGGTTGTACAGAGTTTCTGAGAGCAAGTCATCATGGGCTGCTGTATTCTCAGGGTTTGGAGGAGCATTGAATTTTGATAAACCATTATTTAATAAAAGGTAATTTGCCTTAGACTAGTTCTTAATTGTTACTGGTTTTAATGGGATTATGGAGTTGATTTTGCTTTTGAAGGAGACAGCTGTATGGTTGGACCTTACCAGGGAGGACAAGACATTTTTGGAGGGGCAGTGTTCTCCCGTATTTGTGAACATGAGGTTCAGTATATTGGAGTGTCTAGTTGATGTATTCACTATTTGGTCAAGGGTGTTTGTATTTACGAAGTCCAGAATTCTTTGTGCCTATAGATTTGAGGCCATGTAGGCTTTCCAGTCTATAGCAAGGTAATTAAAGTCTCCCAATAGTAGCATGTTAGGTTGGATGGTAAGTATCTCCAGTAGGTCCAAGTATGCATTTTCAGCTTCCTGGGTCATGGGGGGGTGACCTATAGCTGGCTAGGATATGGTATTAGATTTTGTCTGTGGTGATCTGCAGTTGGAGGAACTTCAGCATGTCATCCTGTTTGAACACCATAGAGGTATGTTTGTTATTGATGTATACTGAGGCACCTCCACCTTTAGCCCTTGTCTGTGCAACTACTGGTTTAAAAGTGTGGGAGGCACTGGAACCTTGCACTGCTGGGGTACTCTCTGCAGCTTTAAACCATGTCTCGGTAACTGCACATATGTTTGTATTCTCAAAGTGTGAGGAAGACTTGGAGGGAGTGTAGTTTTTTATTTAGACTGATGGCATTGAGCAGTTAACACCTAGAGGTTCAGCTGAGTTGATTTTCTTATGTCAGTAGGTTTGTCAATTTGGCATTGCCTAAAAAAGGCACTATTGGGGGGTGGGGGTGAAAAAGGTTTAGCCAGTATTCAAAAGCGTAGAGGGGAAAGGTGCAAGGTGCAGACCATCCTTGGCAAAACAGCATGGCCTGTTAACTATGTCCTTCCAAGCTGACAAATAATAGATCCCCTTAGAATGACACCAAAAAGACAGCCAGCTGTTGACATCAATAATTTTTCGCTTATATTGTGGCATTATTCTTGGTGGTGGTAATGTGCTGCGCAATGCTAGGGTCATTCCAACGTTTGACATACAGTCTGAGAAGTCCATAATGTTTCTCTTTATGTAGTCCAGGAAGGCACATCTCTAGTCAATTACACCTACATGGACTATGATGGAATCATACTGGTACCTGTGGTGTAATGACTTAAGCTTGTGTGTGATTTGGTGGATCCTGGTTCCAGATAAGCAACTAACAGTTAACTTCTCCTTGTTCAGCCTGGTTAGGGGGGGCATCAGTATCTGTTAAAATAGAGTCCCTTGTGATGTGAGTCCTGGAAAGAGTGTTTGCTTGCCTTAGGGGCTTAGTGTTTGAGGCTCCACTTAGATTGACTGTATATGTGGTGTTAGGTGTTGTTTTTTCTGAGTGCCTTTGGGCTGGCTGAGACATAGCTTTAACAATGGGTGGTTTAGGTGATCTTTGTTCTTTATGAAAACTGCTTTTAAGTGCCTCAGCATACATTAGTGTTTGTGTCAGTACTCTTCTTACATACTGTTTCTTTTTTCTTAACGATTAAGTGGTTGTTGGTAAACATAAGACAATAGTTACATCGTGTTAAGATACACATATCCACCAGGCTGGCAGCAGAGATGTTAGGAAATTGCATATCCATACTGCTCAGTCCTTTGTTTGCTAGGGGGTGGTATATTGGGGTTAGAAGGCTATGGCTATTAAGGGTGCATTGTTGGTGCAGACTAATAAGGGTGCTTTACTGGAGCAGAATATGCTAACCTTACTAAATTATACTACCTTTAATGTTTACACAATACTGAATTCTAATAAATCTGTAGGTATTGTCACTCAGTGCCCAATTAGCTGTTCTAAGCTTGTCAGCGAGCAGGCTATTTGTTTATAATGCTACTCTATAGAGTAGAGTTTTATGGACCATTCTACAGGGAAAATGTGCTTTCTAGGTGTTTGCTACTGTACAGGGCACAACTAACCCACATGAAAGTTCAAAATTTATAGCAGCACAGAAAAAAACAGAAAACTAATTTGCCCTCTGGCCAATAAAATGACTACACTACAAGTCCTTTTGTGGTTTTTCCAACTCAGATAGACCAAGCAAACACCTCCTCTTGACAGAACTGAGCCATTTAGAAAAGCTGATAAGCTATGTATTTCTTATCAAAGGGCAAAAAAGTGACATTGTGTCTAAATAGACAATTTCCAGGTTGTTGTCCTCAGCTCTTACTTTCTGTCATTTCTCACTTTGGTAAATCCATTCCAGGCAGTATCAAGGCACATTGCAATAGACAATTGCATACTGGAAAGGGATGGAATCTAGAACCATTCTAGAGGCACCTACTTGATCTTCAGTACATATTTTTGCAAACTGGATTCCTTTTTGAGGTCCAGGTGTTGCTTTGCTAGGACCATTCTCCAGGGCCTTCTGGATCCATATCCTTCCTCCTACTAAGTTGGATAGGCTTTGATAGTCAACCAATCTAGCCCAAAGGCTACTGCAACAGTAGAAATTATGAATATAGCACAGTTATGTAAGGTGCATGCTGCAGTAACCGCACCCACTCTTTTGCCCCCTACCATACCGCTCAACCTCTTAGTGCAAGAAATGTGGACAAAGGCCCCAAAATAGGTATATCATATTTTAAATATTACTCTTATAAACTTAGAAAGTTGCTGCAGTAACAAAGCTTGCTTTAACATACATTTTCTGAAGGATATGAAGTCTGAAATGTATGTTATTATTTAGTGACTTCAGTCTTCAGATCATCCCAGTGATTTTCCAGAAAACCACAAATTTTATGAGGACAGACCAAAAATATGAGCCAAAAAATCTGGACATTCTGAGGAAGTCTGGACAGTTGAGAGGTATGCTCTACTCTTGTGTTTAGTTGTAGCTGGGATATAAAGTAGCATTGTGTTTGTTTTATTTTATGTTTCTTTGTTATTATTGGTTGGTTGGTTCAGGATTGTTACGATGTTTTATTCTTGTATAGACAAGAAAGTCCCGAAGAAGTCTTCACTCTGACTACTGACATTCCTCTTTGTGATTAGCCAATCAGCAGTAAGAGTGAAGGCGTGTTTGTTGGGGGTGGGGCAAACATTTTTGAAACTGGCTAGTTGTTTCTTAGGCAGGAAATAATCCATACATGCTAAAAGCTACTGCAGTAGTGAGGAGTTCACACATCTGCTATTATGGGTAAGTGTATATTACATAATTGTGCTTTCTCCCTTCTTCTTAAAATGGCAAGGGACAATTACCATAAGCTTTCTTGCAGGACAGACTTACTCACACAAGACAGAGGATGTAATGGGATCCTATCTCGCCTACATTCATGACAGATGGGTTCGGAGCCGATCCATCGGCTCCGACTCGGCAACTAATACACTAGCACGAAGTCTCTCATTGGCTGGGCTACTCCCTATCCCAGGATGCACTACACCTGCTTCCCCAGATCTCGTTTGCCGCTTTACAAGCTGGACGTGGTCTTGACTTGGCTGGAGCTAAGTGGTTCTTTTTACCTTTATTGGTCTTTGACCTTGGGGTTTTTTGTCATATATTAACCAAACAGCTGTTTTAACAGCTATTCCTTATTATTCCTTGCTATTTGTTACATTTGAGTGCTTGAGTGTCTTCTGGTACTTTATTTTTTAAGTCGGGCAAGGCCCGTTTAAGTTAGAGGGCCTTTGCCCTACCCTTATGTGCTATTTAGCCTTATTTACTTTTTTGTGGTTAATTGTTTTTTCGGGCCAAGCCCGTTTAAATTAGAGGGCTTTGGGCCGTTGGACTTGTTTTGTCTGTTTGTGAGGTAAACTTTTTCTCTTAAGTACTCGCGCCAGTGTGTCTCGCGCTTTTCAGTTGGCGCACTTCTGTTATAGTGCTTACTTATTGTGGTAAAGTCATATTTTTTGAAGGGCCTGTACTATGTCTAAGGAACAAAAGTCAGGTTTTAAAAAATGCACTCGGTGCAGTTATAAAATGTCCATCACAGACAGCCATTCAGTCTGTGTCTATTGTTTGGGGCCGAAACATCTGCAAGAGACTTGTAGTGTATGTCATGCTTTTTCTGCTAGAGTTCTTCAAGAACGCAAGAACAAGTTGATATTGAAAGGGCTTATCAAACCTTCTTTTGAGGAAGCCTTAAATCCTCCTGTTGCTTCCAAAAAGAAAAGATCGTCAGCACCGACAAGTCCGTCGGAGCCGACTACTAAAAAAACAAAATTGACCTCTTCTTCCTCGGCTCCACTGACTTCGGGGCCGAGGGACGAAGGGTCTGCCTCGATACCTCCTACTTCGGCTCCATTGCCTTCGGAGCCGCAAGTTGGAGTATCGAGAGGTGAATCACCTCCATCGGTTCCAATGGCTTCGGAGCCGGTGGAAGTGTGCAGCTCAGACTCTTCCCCCTCGGCTCCGAAGAAGGCTCCTTCGGTGCCGATGGTGGTCCATGATGTGGTGGAGTCGGCGCCGATAGTATTGGAGCCGTTTCGGAGCCGGTCCCCTTCTATCTCGGAGCCGAGAGGAAAGTCTTCTCGAGTGTCTACCTCCTCTAAATCCTCGAGACTGTCAGATTCGGACCTGGATAGGGTTTTACAGAGGCTATTCCAATCTCCAGTGTTTACTAAAATGGTCTCGGCTCCAGCACAGTTTGCTTCGGAGCCGATCCCCCCTCCAACACATTTGATTCCTCCTCCAACCTCTTCGGAGCCGTTGGAGCCGGTGGTGGTGGAGCAATGTGGAGCCATACGGTCGGAGCAGAGACCCCTTACAGGCCTCTCGACTCTGACTGTGCTTCCTACCCTGTCCTCCGGTTCAGGGTTTGGCACTGCGACCTCTTCAGCCGGGCCCGAGGGGAATACTTTGGGATTGGGTGCTTCGGTGCCTAGTCTTCCTCTCGGAGCATCGGCTGCTGGAATTCCCAGTGCCATCGTGGCCTCTAGACCAGTGACCTCCTTGGATTCTGGAGGTCCGGCCTTTGAGGCCATGAGGAGCGTGCTGGCCATGCCTTTGCCGGTTCAACTAGATTCTACCTCACCGTTCCTAGATTTGGAGACTGGTGCCTCTGTTGTGTTGCAGCCCCCCGGCAGCGGGGCCCCAGGGCCTGAGGATACCCCCATCGGGGGTTCCCTTCTTCCGGGCGGTCTGTCCGAAACTGCTTCGGACGAACCCCCACGGAAGAAATTGTGTAAGAGGAAACACGTAGACTCCCAAGATGAGTCTATTACATCGGATACTGACCTCGATGACGCAGAAGGGTCCCCCAAATCATCTTCGGATGATATCTCCTTCTCAGATATCTTGGAGATTCTGAGACAGAGAGGTGACTGGCAAGCCAAAACCCCTTCAGCTGAGGAGTCATCTTCCTCAAGGCCTTTGGGGCCCAGCCTTCCACCTCCTGGGTGTCTCCGCCCTTCGATGAACTCCTTGATTTGGTTTCTCGAAGGGTGTGGGAACACCCTGATTCTGTGGAACCGGTGCCTGCGAGGCCCAATAAATTTTTGTCAGCCCCCCCCAGAAGGAGTTTCTCACTAAGGGTGTGCCTGTAGATGCTTTGGTGGTGGCTTCTGCCACACAGCAGGACGTGGCAGAGGCTTCGACGTCTATTCATCCTCCTAATAAGGATTCTAGGAGTATGGATAGGTATGGGAAGCGTACCCTGTCCTCAGCGGCCTTTACCTTACGGTCGCTGAACTACTTATGTCATTTTACGAGGCTCCAAAGGGATCTTCTCAAAGAGCTAAATGACTCTCTTGTTGGTAATCTACCTGAGGCGCTGGCCCCGACGGTTGGCGCACAGATGACTACCCTCTTTTCTATTGTCAACTCGTCCATGAGGCTCATATCATATGCGGCCGAAGGGGCGAGTAGAGCAGCGGGAACAGGCGTTGCCCTCAGGAGACAAGCCTGGTTACGCTTGTGTTCATTCACGGAGGCTTTCAAGTCTTCCTTCGCCGACGCCCCCTTTGATGGGTCATCTTTGTTTGGACCCAAGGTGAAGGACACGCTAACTAGGTGCGAGCAGGAGGGCAAGACTTTGACTGCCGTTGGGGCCCGATTTTCCGCTCCTTCTAGGCCTTACCCCAAGGCTGGGAGAGGAGGGAAAATGTGGTTTAAAAAATCTCAGAAGTCTTTCCCTACTCCACCTAGTGATTCCCCCTCCAGAGGCAGGGGGGGGGGGATTTTGGAAGACGCCGCCCCAGAGGTGGCAGAGGCCCCCGTAACTCTGGAGACCGCGATTCCTTTCGTGGTTCTTCATACAACCAGCGTTCCTGAGTTGTTGCCCGACTGTGCAACTCCGAGCCAGTCGGGGTCGCTTGCGGTGCACCCACAAGCTTGGGAATCCATAACAAGCGATCAGTGGGTGCTTCGATTATCACCGGAGGATATATCATCCCTTCATCAAACCCCCCCTTTCTTTAAGGGAAATCCCGGACGTACCACCCAGTCAGCGGGATCAAGCAGCATTAGAGGTTTCAAAGCTGCTAGAAAAGAGAGCCATCCAGCCTGTCCCCATCGACCAGATCGGATCAGGAACTTACTCAAAATTATTTTTGGTACCAAAAAAGACAGGGGACTTCAGGCCCATTTTGGACCTCAGTTCATTGAATCGTTTCGTAAAGAAGTCCAAATTTCGAATGGTCACTCTTCAATCTATTCTTCCTTTGCTGGAAAAAGATGCATGGATGTGCTCCCTAGAGCTCCAGGACGCCTACTATCACATTCCCCTAGCTCAAGAGTCCAGGAGACATTTACGCTCCGCCTCGAGTCAGTCATTTTCAATTCCGAGCACTGCCCTTTGGTCTCACCACAGCCCCAGGGTGTTCACCAAGTGTCTGGCAGTGGTAACTGCTCACCTGAGAAGTCTGGGATTCCAGGTGTTTCCTTATCTAGACGACTGGCTCCTTACTGCCACCTCCGAGCATCTACTACTCCAAGCGCCAGAGCCACGTTCACCTTGGGCCGTTTCTTGGGGATCACGTTCAATTTGCAAAAATCTGTACTACAGCCATCTCAGCGTATTACTTTCATAGGCAGACTTAGACACAAAAGAATGCGCCTTTTACCGGCAGCAAGAATTCAGGTGTTACAAGATCAAGTCAAATCCTGTCTCCCCTACAAAGAGCCCGCCCATCGGATCCTACAACTGTTGGGCTCGATGGCCGACGATACTTTTGGTTCCCTTGGCCAGGCTTCATATGCGAATTTTACAATGGCTACTGTCGGTTCAATGGTCTTATCAGGAACTTCCCTTGAACCACTTAATCATAATCACGGAAAGTTGCCGTCGAGATCTGCATTGGTGGCTTCTCCAATCAAATCTCGACCAGGGCGACCCTTTAAACCACAACGTCCCGCTGCCACTGTGACTACGGACGCCTCCCAGGTAGGGTGGGGGGGTCATTACCTGGACAGGTCGGTCCAAGGCACATGGCAGATCCAGGAAACGCATTTGCATATCAATGTCCTGGAGATGAGAGCGGTACTATTGGTACTCCAAGCTCTCCATCACGCTCTCCCACAGGGCCCGATTGCTATCCTATCCGACAACATGTCGGTGGTATGGTACATAAACAAGCAAGGTGGAACCAGGTCTTACCCACTATGCAGAGAAGCCATGAGACTTTGGCACTGGGCGGTAGCTACCAACCGCTTTCTAATGGCAACGCACATACCGGGGAAGTCCAATGTGATTGCGGACAGATTAAGCAGGACCATTCTTTTACCCCACGAATGGTCCCTCAACCAGGGTATAGCTGCGAAAATCTTCGACAGATGGGGTCATCCTTGCTGCGACCTGTTTGCCTGCCCTCACAATGCGAAATGCAGAGAGTTCTTCACACTGTTCCCTTCTCAGGGACAGACTCCCAGGGATGCTCTGACTCACATTTGGCCCCCCGGTCTTCTCTACGCCTTCCCTCCGTTCCCCCTCTTACTGAGGGTGATACAGAAGGCCATTTACATGGAGAGCAAGATGATTTTGATTGCCCCGCACTGGCCTCGTCAAGTTTGGTTTCCTTTCCTACAGAGGCATGCGATAGAAGGTCCATGGTTTCTGGATCCTGTGCCAGACCTGTTGACTCATCAGTCAGGACGGCTTCATCCGTCTCTCAGGTCCCTGAAGTTGGCAGCATGGTTACTCCACTTCCATCCTTAGTCCGAGACAATGCTCTTTCCCCGGACGTGGTCCACATACTGTCTTCTTCTCATAAACCTTCCACTATCAAACTTTATTCCAGTAAATGGAAAAGGTTTGCTTTCTGGGCTCAAGAACGGGGTATAGATCCTCTCACTGCACCAGTATCGGAGGTTCTGAATTTTCTGGCCTCCCTTTTTCAGTCGGGGTCTTCAGTTTCTACCATTAAGGTTCAGCTAGCGGCCATTTCTAATTTTCATGCTTCATTTGAACCTTCATTGATGTCTCACAAACTTTGTAAGGCTTTCCTTAAAGGGGCTTGGCTCCTGAGGCCTCCTTTATCTCATCCTGTCCCCCCGTGGGATTTGAATATGGTTCTTGCTGCCCTAACTGCCCTTCCTTTTGAACCAGCTGCTACCTGTGATTTAAAATTTCTGTCTTGGAAAACGGCCTTTTTAGTAGCCATAACGTCTGCCAGGCGAGTTTCAGAACTTCAAGCTCTTTGTTCTGATCCTCCCTATTTGATTTTTCATAAGCATAGAGTTTCATTGAAATTAAACCCTGCATTTATACCAAAAGTGGCCTCCTCTTTCTGTATGCAACAAACTATAGAACTCCCTGTCTTTTTCCCAGAATTCTCTAATAACGCAGAATATACTTTGCATCAATTGGACGTACATAGACAACTGCGTTTTTATTTGAATAGAACCGCTCAAACGCGGAAATCTAATCAATTGTTTGTTTCCTTTGCAGCGAACAAATTGGGTCAACCAGTAACTAAAACCTCCATATCTAAATGGATTAAAGATTGTATCATTTTTATTTATTCACAAGCTAACAAAGACCTCCCCTTTCCAATCAAGGCTCATTCTACCAGGGCAATGGCTACTTCCGTAGCTTTTCATTCCAAGTTATCAATAGATGATATTTGTGCTGCAGCAACCTGGACCTCTCCGCACACTTTCATTTCTCATTACAAATTGGATGTGGTTTCTCGAGGCAGAGCTTCCTTTGGTTCCACAGTTCTCAGGAGTGTTTTCCAATGAGCCACCCGGGATGTAGGTGCTAGGGACGCTGTCCCATCTGTCATGAATGTAGGCGAGATAGGATCCCATTACATCTTTTAGTTATGTACTTACCATAACTTCGGATGTATGGGATCCATCTCGCCTACATTCATAAGTACCCACCCTCCTTCCCCCTTCCATTTGGATTTAGAGGAGCTGTAGTCCCTCTTTTCTTGGCGTTCTTTCTTGAAGAACTTTAGTTGGTTATTGTGACTACTAGTTTTTCTGTGTTTGCATGGGTGTATGAAAGCGAACAAACAAGATCTGGGGAAGCAGGTGTAGTGCATCCTGGGATAGGGAGTAGCCCAGCCAATGAGAGACTTCGTGCTAGTGTATTAGTTGCCGAGTCGGAGCCGATGGATCGGCTCCGAACCCATCTGTCATGAATGTAGGCGAGATGGATCCCATACATCCGAAGTTATGGTAAGTACATAACTAAAAGTTGTTTGATACACCCCAACCTTCAGTTTGTTCTACTCACTGCCTGAAATATAGAATCTTAATACCTTTTAGGCACTTGTTTTCTAAGGATGTGCAGCAGATGCTAAAATGCTTATTACTAGAAAACCATGTCTGACTAAGTGAAAATGATTTTCTAATATGTGCGAAAGAAAGAACTAGTATTCTTTCAAGGCCCAAAACCTCTAGTTTTGCAGTATTTATGTGAGGTATTATCCACTGTTCTTTCTTACTCTTCTGTCAAGGTTTGCATTTTTGTCCATCTCTGTTTTTCTGGCCATGGACCCTCACCTCAAATCAAACAGTTTTTAAAAGGGGTTTTACATAGCTATCCATCTGGAAAGCAGGTGGCTCAGTCTTGAGATTGTAATTTTGTACCATAGATGCATACACATTTTCCTTTTGAATCTGCTTATAAGGCTGATTTGACATTCTTACTTTGGAACAGTGTTCCTCAATGCACTGTTACACAAACGTTTAAGGAGATTCAAGACTATCTCATCTTTCAGAAAGAAAGGGTAACATTTATGCCCAAAGTTGTTTCACAGTTTACTTTGTGATATGCTATTTATTTTCCTCTTTTATCCAGACCAAATGTAGCGGAGAGTATTCTAGAAACTCTGGATGTCCACAGGTAACTCAAGTGCTATACTGACAAGGCAAAAACATTTGGGTATTCTGATCAACTGTTTATTTCATGTGAAGATAAGAAAAAGGGACAGTGTCAAAACAAGCATTTTCTAAATGGTTGTCTCATTCCATTGTTTTTGTTACTTTCACCATAGCAAGACACTTCCAGGCAAGGTCAGTGCCCACTCTACCTGGGCTTTGGCTACTTCAGTGGCTTTTTAGCAAAGGTTGGACTCTAGAAGTATACTAGAGACCAACTTGATCATCTGTGCACACCTTTACCAATCACTAAAAAATAGATTCTTTCTCTAGGTCCACAGCAGGCTTTGGCAGGACTATTTAACAGAGGCTTCTAGACTCCCTTTCTTTCTAAGCTCTGAAATTTGACCCGTATAGCTAAGGCTCCTGTAACAAATATAGTCCAGTTGCGTAAGTAAACTTACTATAGCAGTAGACATTCAAATAGATCACTGTTGCAGTAGAAGCACCCTCACTTCCTCAGTCCATTACATTTTATTGTGTTTTATGTCAGGATGTTGATATTTTTCTCTGTCCCCTTCTCCTAACCATAGTTAGCCTTCAGGGCTCTAGCCTCCTTTGCTCTGTGTTAAGAAAGCTCTGAAGATTTGGTGCCCTAACCACTGACTTTATACCTCTTTTCTCTACTTGTTCACCAGTTAGGGCTTATGGAAGGTCCCCTAAAGCTTTGGAAAGTGGCTGGCTGTCCAATTTTTAGTAGAATATGACCCATGTAACTTAAGCTACTGCAGCAGTGATCCATTCGAACATCCACTGTTATGGTAAATTTACTTACACAACTGTAATTTCTGAATTGTTTGAAGGAGCAAAGCAGATAGCAGTACTCAGCAGCACTCCAGTTTTTGACAGGCTAAGTTTCTGGATCGGAGAGCTCCTTCTTGTATGCACCTTGTTCATCAGTGACACGAATCTCTGTTGTGCAACCATATATTTTGCAATGCTAGCCAAAGTCGCCTGCCACTGAACCTAAGATATATAGTCAGACTTGCAGCACTCCTGACAACGTGGTAGTTTGGTGCATGTGGATTATGAAAGGGCTTAAAATGGAAGAAAATTTTCCTAGTTCATCATTGTTTGTGAAGACATTACTATTTACAGGTAGATTCTGCAGTTTTCTCAGAAAGTTCACTTTCAGGGATCTCTTGAAGTCCCTTTCTGTAAGGGCTCCCAGCTTTGTCAGTGGCAAGCAATCATTGGAATTAATCTTCCAGAATTTTTGTTTGTTTACAAGTGATGCAGTGGAAGGGGCATTTTGGGATCATTTAAAGGCAGATTACTGTTTGTTGTACTTCCTGATCACCAAATGAACCAAGTGTTGCTGTCTGTAGATTTCAGTTCCATAAGTAAAAGAATTATTTGTACCCCACTTGGATCTGTAATGGTGCAAATAATTTTTCCGTCAAACGTAAAGGAGGTGAATGGATGAAACCAGCTATGGATCCAAGCTGTCAGCTCCTCCCCTCACCCATAATGCCCTGCTCTACCCTCATGACCTCAGATCTCGTTTGCCGTGCATGGTGACCAGATTGTTTTTTCCAGCTCTCCAGCTAAGTGATAGATTCAGTGTTTATATTGTAAAATTTAGTAAAATTTTTGGTTAATTTGTGTGAAAGTGTAGGTTTCCCTCTTGTATTATTACTTTTTTTTAGAGTTTAATCTTAAATTTATATCCCTCCCCTCGCTGGTAGCGAGTGTGTGTTGGGCCTGTGAGTGATTTTTGTTTAGTTACTTTACCTTAGTTATAGTAACTTTATTTGTTAGCTTGGGATGTCTGAGCAGCCCAAGGCTATTTTCTCTAAATGCTCCGAGTGTGGCCATAAGCTTTCCCCAGCTGATGGCCACACTCGGTGTGTTAGATGCCTGGGGGTTGAACACCTCACATCTGGATGTTCCATTTGTGCAGGGTTCAACCCCAGGGCAATGAAGGAGCGGAGGTCCAAGCTTGTTTTGGCGGGCCTTTTGCCGCCGGACTCGGCTCCGACCTCCGCTCCTTCGGGGGTAACCGTCACCACGGTTATTCCCTCTCCGGCTCCCCCTCCTCCTCCTGGGACTCAACCTCCCGCTTCTGGTTCGGAGGAGAGGGATACTAGAAAAAGGGACCGGAGGGAGAAGCACCATAAGCGGCGGGCCGAGACCTCTGTTTCGGCCCCGCCAGCCAAGCGGGCTTCTCCCCCGGCTCCCTTGTCTGCTGGATCTCCTCCTCCTCGGCTCCGGTCTCCAGTGTGTTTTTCACCGGGACCTGAGGAGGAGGAGACCCGATCTCTGTCAAGGCTATCGAGGAGGCACTCAAGGCCTACCTCGGTAGCCTCGTCGAGATCAACGTACAGTCTATCGGATGCTGATCTGGACCGGATGATGAGAAGGTTCATCCAGGCCCAGATGCAGATGGGAGTGCTCTTGCCTCCCTGGGGAGCTCACCCCTTTTCAAGCCAATTGCTCCTTCTCCGACCTGCTACCCGGGTTTGGAGCAGTTGGAGCCGAGCAGCTTCGGAGCCGGGGGTGGGTCGGCGCCGATAGTACTTGATACTTCGGATCCGACCCTGCCCTCGAGTGCATCGGATCCGACCTCGGAGCCTGGATCCGAGCCTCGGATCCGGGGATCAGTGCTCCTTCGGCACCGTCTGTGTCAGAGCGCACTGTCCTTCGGATCCGGCGCCGCGCCGGCTCGATCCACTCTTCGGATCCGAGGGGAGCCATTGTCGGATCCTTTGGTCGAGGTCGGCTCCTTCGCCTTTGATGTAGTGGAGAGGGCCCTGTTGAGGGTCTCCGGACCCCGGCACTTATTTCGCCCGCCCCGCCTCCCTCTGCACTGGGTCAGGCTTCCACCATCCGCCCTTGGGACAGCCCGCTTGTGCCCCAAGCTGTTCCCTGGAACAGGTTGCTGCTTGCAGGAGTCCTCTGACAGCCCCCAGAGGATGTTCCTCAAGCATACGCAAAAGGAGGCACATTGACTCCCCCGAGTCTCTCATGGAAGACACGGATTTGGAGGAAGGGGAAGGCTCCCCACGGTCACCCCCCGAGGATGTCTCATTTGGAGACATCATGGAAATGCTCCGTATAAGGGGGGGGTGGTCTGCCCCCAAGTCTTCCTCGGATGAGTCCGTGTTCTTGGAGGCATTTGAAGCGGGCCCGTCTACCTCTTGGGTGTCCCCTCCTGCCGACCCCCTGGTGGACCTCATTACCGGAAGGAACCGGACACCGTGGAGCCAATCCCTAAGAGGCCCGACAGGATCCTCAGCCCACCGTCTGACCGTGCCCATTGGAGTAAGGGGCCTCCGGTAGATGCCATGTTGACGGCGGCGGCCACCAAGAGGGAACTTGCTCAGGAGAGTCCCTCAGTCCATCCCCCGAGCAAGGAGTCTCGGATGATGGACCGCTTGGGGAAGCGGATGTTTAGTTCAGCGACCTTCTCGGTAAGGGCGCTGAACTACCTGGCACACGTTATTAGGATGCAGCGCGATCTCATTAAAGAATACGCTGCATCTCCCCCAGAGTCCATGTCAGAGGAGGACAAAGTGCTGCACTCCACCCGCATGGCCACTCTTAGATCAGTTACCAATACCTCTATGCGGCTACTCTCCCATGCTACGGAAGGCGCCGCTAGAGCCGCAGGGGCAGGTCTAGTCTCTAGACGTCAGGCCTGGCTCCGTCATTGCGATTTCTCTGAGCCCTTCAAAGCGTCATTTGCGAACGCCCCCTTTGATGGTTCTGCCCTCTTTGGCAAAACCGCGACACTTTGACCCAGAGCGAGAAGGACGGGAAGACGCTGTCTGCCGTCGGAATCCACTTCTCTGCACCCCAGAGGCCCTATTCTAGGAACCAAAAGGGTCAGAAGAAGATGTGGTTCCGGAAGTCGCAGCAATCCCAGCCTGCTCCGGACAACCAGTCCTTCCGTGGCAGAGGAGGACAGGGAGGACGCCGCCCTAGAGGCAGAGGGGCTCCCAGGAACTTCGGGTCCAGAGAACCCTTCTCTGAACGGCCCGCGCAGCAACCCTGAGGGGTTGCCCGGCTGCTCCACTCTGGAGGCAGTCGGGGGACGTTTTTCGGGGCACCTAGCGGCATGGGAGTCCATAACATCAGACCGCTGGGTTCTCCAGATCATATCCAGAGGATACCGCATCCCTTTTCGTCACTTACCAAAATTGAAGTCCCTCCCAGACGTTCCACCCGGTCAACGGGAGGCTGCTTTGGCAGAAATTGGCCATCTGCTAAAGAAAAGAGCCATCCAGCCCGTCCCCCCAGACCAGATCAGATCAGGGTTCTACTCCAGGTTCTTTTTAGTGCCAAAAAAGATGGGGGATCTAAGACCAATTTTAGACCTTTCTCTCTTGAACCTGGCAGTTCCCAAGGAAAAATTCTGAATGGTCACTCTACAATCTATTCTCCCCCTTCTGGGAGAAAGTCACTGGATGTGTTCCATAGACCTCAAAGATGCGTACTACCACATCCTAATGGACAGGCGCTCCAGGAGGTTTCTCCGCTTCTGGCTGGGAGCCAGTCATTACCAGTTCCGGGTCCTTCCCTTTGGTCTCACCACAGCCCCCAGGGTGTTCACCAAAGTATTAGCAGTGGTAGCGGCCCACCTGAGGCTTCAGGGGGTGCAGGTCTTCCCCTACCTGGATGACTGTCTCCTTACCGCCCCAACAAGGCATCTACTACTATTGGCGCGAGACTCCTTTCTCCATCTTGCTCCCAATCTGGGCATTACTATAAATACAAAGAAATCCAACCTGGCGCCCACACAGCTCTTAGATTTTATAGGGGCCAGGTTAGACACAAGGAGTTTAAAAGCCTTCCTCACTGCGGACAGAGTTCAAAATCTGCAGCTCTAGGTGCGGGCCATTCTCCACTCAAGTTCTGTTCCGGCGGAGTTGGTCCTGAGGGCTCTAGGGTCCATGGCGTCTACTATAGCACTTCTTCCTCTCGCCAGGCTCAATATGCGCATCCTCCAGTGGACTCTCTTAGTACAGTGGTCATACCTTGCTCTTCCTACGCATCATCCCATTGCGATCAGCAAGGCTTGCAAGCGGTCCCTCCTGTGGTGGCTTCACTCCCCAGATCTCCACGGGGGCCGCCCATTTTGTGCTTCTCCCCCTCTCGCCACGGTGACCACAGGCGCCTCCCGCCTCGGGTGGGGGGGGCATTTTGCGGGCCGGACCGTCCAAGGCACGTGGAACGATTCAGAGACCTTACTGCATATCAACGTTCTAGAGATGAGAGCAGTGCTCTTAGCGTTGCTAGCACTTCAGGACTTTCTTCCCTTGGGAACAATTGCGATTCAATCGGACAACATGTCGGTTGTCTGGTATATCAACAAGCAAGGGGGAACGAGGTCTTACCCTCTTTGTCGAGAAGCCATGAGAGTTTGGGAATGGGCAATCTCCACCAACCGCTTTCTAATAGCAACGCACATTCCGGGTCGGTCCAACATCCTGGCAGACAAGCTCAGTCGCACCATTCTGACCCCTTACGAGTGGTCTCTCAATTTTCAAGTAGTGGAACGCATATTCGCACGGTGGGGAACTCCTTCATGCGATCTTTTTGCCTCTCCCTCAAACACCAAGTGCGACAGTTTTTCGCTCTGATACCTCCTCCAGGAGGTTCCCCAAGAGACGCTCTGGTGCATGCTTGGCCACCCGGTCTTCTGTATGCTTATCCACCCTTGCCTCTGATGCTCCAAGTTCTTCAGAAAGCCTCTCGGGTGGGTTGCAGAATGATTCTCATTGCTCCGTTTTGGCCTCGGCAGATCTGGTTCCCCTTCCTAAGGTCTCACTCGGTGAATCCTCCTTGGATTCTAGATCCCATTCGGATCTGATATCTCATCCATCCTGCCTATCTCCTCCGAACCTGGACAACCTGAAGCTGACCGCTTGGCTGCTCCAGTTCCACTCTTGATCAGGACTCCCGGTATTTCGTCCCCTGTTAAGGCGATCCTGGTGGCAGCTCATAAACCGTCCACTAGGAAAGTCTACCGCAGCAAGTGGAAACGGTTTTCTTTGTGGGCGGAGCGGCAAGGCCTGAATCCCTTCACAGTTCCTCTCCCTTTAGTGCTTGATTTCTTAACCACTCTTTTTAACGATGGTGCCAGCAGTTCCACAGTCAAAGTACAACTTGCGGCAATTTCACATTATCACATTGGTCATGACTCTAGTCCACTCATGTCAGCCAAGTTGTGTAAAATTTTCCTTAAAGGTACTTTCCTTCTCAGGCCCCCTGTAAAACAAGCGGTTCCTCCCTGGGACCTTTCCTTAGTTCTCCAGGCCTTGACTGCCCCCCCCTTCGAACCAGCGGCTACTGTAGATCTCAAATTCTTGTCTTTCAAGACTGCCTTTTTAGTAGCCATTACATCGGCCAAGAGAGTTTCAGAGCTCCAAGCATTATCAGCTAAACCTCCTTACTTGGTCTTTCATCCGGACCGTGTTTACCTCAGGACCAAAGTAGCTTCTGAAGCAAACATTAATCAATCCATTAACCTCCCTGTTTTCTTTCCTAAATATGAAAACAAAGGTGAATACAAGCTTCACTCCCTAGATGTTCACAGGCAACTTAGATTTTATCTAAACAGAACGGCTGGTCATAGGCAATCCGACCAGTTGTTCATTTCCTTTGCTAAATTTAATTTTGGCAAGCCAATTTCTAAAGTCTCTCTGTCTTGCTGGATTTCACAATGTATCTTATTGGCTTATCAAGCTTCAGGCTCTGTCTCGCTGGATTTCACAATGTATCTTATTGGCTTATCAAGCTTCAGGAAGGCCCGCACCGGAGGGTGTACACGCCCATTCAACCCGGTCAGTATCTACCTCGGCAGCCTTTAAGGCTAGGATTCCTCTAGATGATATTTGTGCAGCAGCCACGTGGGCTTCATCTCATACTTTTATTTCCCACTACAAGTTGGATCTTGCATCTAGGGGTAGAGCATCCTTTGGCTCCGGTGCTCGGAATATCCTTCCATGATGGCCGCCCAAGATTCAGGTAGCTGGGGACTCTGTCCCACAGGTTGCAGACAAATGAATCTCCTACTTCAGATTTAGAAGTTATGTACTCACCATAACGTTCCATCTGAGTAGGTGTATTCATTTGTCTGCAACCATCCCGCCCTCCTATCCCCCTGGCCTTTCAGTTTCCTGCATATTATGTGTTACCCTTTTCAGGGTGTTCTTGCTGTTGGCAAACTCGAGCTGAGGTCATGAGGGTAGAGCAGGGCATTATGGGTGAGGGGAGGAGCTGAGAGCTTGGATCCATAGCTGGTAAACCATGCCGGTTCGGATCCGATATCGGATCCATAACCCACAGGTTGCAGACAAATGAATACACCTACTCAGATGGAACGTTATGGTGAGTACATAACTTCTAATTCTCTATTTCCACCTTTTCTCAGATTACTTCTGGGCAGAACAACAGGACAGTGTCCAATTCAAGACTTTATCATTTCATTTTCAGCTAAGGGCAGAGCTGGATCAAGAACTAGGCAACTTAGGCAGTTGCCTAGGGCCCACTGGCTTTGGGGAGCACACTAGCTGGGAGGCTGCCACAAAAGCTTACATTTCTTCTTTAACAATGCACTCTGCATGCATTACATGTGTTTTCAGGCAGTTCTCATCCTTTTTCTAAAATCTAGAAATACTGTCTTAAATGGACAAAAGACACCACGGAGTATTGATGCTTCTTTTTATAGAATAGGAGTGCCTGTGAATACTTTTTCCACGTTGTGTATGTCAGATTCAGAGCCTGGCAGTTGGTGCAGAGGGTTAAGGCTGTAAGCCTTCTCGTGGTACAGAGTTTGATCCCCCCGGTCTTATTTGCCTACTGTGTGAGCTTGAGCAAAGCACTTAACCATATAGTGCATGGGAGAAACTGGGAATTTAGGCTAGGCTCCTCAGTAGTCCTCTGGACTGCAAGCCTAATAACTACTTATAAACCTTTGTCATCCTGAGTTTCCTTATGAGAGTGTAGTGACATAAAGAGTTACTTTAGTAGATGTTTCATGAGGACTGCATTTTGCTTGGTCCAGGACTTTTCCAAAAAGGCCAATCCCTACTTTTAATAGGAATAGTGTTTTGATTCTGGAGGGAATAGATGGCCCAGCTATATTTTCCCTCTTTTCATCTTCATATTTAGTTTCAGAATTCTTATTCAGGTCATCATGAATTCTGGAACAAGATGAAGTTTGTAGTGATAGTAAAATTTCTCCAGGAAGCATTAATAGGTGGGTGAGACAGAGGAGTTGCTCAGAGACAGTTCATGGTCAAATGGGGACCTAGGCAGGGGAATGGACTAGCCCCCCTCACCCAGCAGGCATTCTGGTGTCTTATTACTTTTCTTTCTTCCAGTTACCATAAACAGTGCTCAAAATTGTCAGCACGCATAGTATTTTCTTTACTTTTGAAATTAATGCAAAAATTTGGGTTTAATTTAAAACTTTGGTCACCAGGTTATTCCCGCTAGGCTAGTAACATTTTTTCAGGGGAGACCAATGGTGATATTTATACTGCTATGGGAAATTTGTTCAGGGCACTGGGTAACTTCCCTTACTCCTTTTGGTAGCTAAGGTTGGTGTAACAGATTCCACAGCACCTACCATTGACACTGACAGGAGCCTCAGTTTAACATCTCATCCAAAGGATGCCACAATCAGGAGTGTAACCCCCCCCCCAAAGTGCACTGCAGTATCAACAGTCCATCTACATGGTGTGAGACCATAACCCACAGCCTTCTGCACCAGAGGAAAGTATGCTACCTGTTGTACTAACACTGCTTTGAAATTCTGTATTACCAACACTCTGACAGTCGTTTGCTAAACAAAAGAGTTGCATATTGAAAACAGACTTAACATGAGCAGCAGTAGTAAACTTCTCTTCCATTCCATTCCTTGCAGATGCACTGAAATTCTCATTCCTTGAAAATGCCCCCTTGTAGTTTTGAAGATTTTTTTTCCATTAAGCAGTGAAACAAAATGTATGAATTACTAACAGACAAAGTTACCCACTTCAGCAATTTTTAATCAGCTCTAATAATTATGCGAGCAGGCAGGTAGTTGGTGTAGTGGACTAAGGCTCCTGTCTCCTGTAGTCAAGCAGGGTTTGAGCCTCAGCAATCTAATTAACTATTAAACACACACACACACACACACACACACACACACACACACACACACACACACACACACACACACACACACACACAAGGGAAAGTAGCTATCTGGTCCAATGTCCATTCCAAATAAGTGAAAGCCCCATTCCACTATGTGTTTAGCACTTTGTTATAGTAAAATGAAAACCTCAAGTTCACCGGTTCCAATGTGAGTTTAAATCTTGCAAGTTGCTGTGTGTGCATCATACTGAAGATGTATGACACAAGCACAGAGAGTGTGTCCTTAAAGAAAAAAAATGCTCAGGTGCAAAAATGTAAATTTTTTTCATTCTTTATTTAACAATTAAATGTTCTGGCAACCCCTCAGTCGGCCCTCCAAGCCGGCGGGGGCCCTAGGCAACTGCGTAGGTCACCTAGTGCTACATCCGACTGTGGAGTTGCCTCAGGGATGTTTCTTCCTCTCTGCCAGTGGATTATGTCAGGCATCAGTATACAAACTGAGCTATGTTCTGAGTATTTATATTTTAGATGCTCCTGTTTTCTTTTACAGTGATGAATGCAAGCCACTGGCTCAGGATGCAGTTAGCAAGTAGATTTGAAAAAGCATACTACACAATTATCTTCCCCTTCATGATCAAACTGTACCTTAGGACTTCAATTTCATTGGTGATAAGGTGACATTATTTTACTTTAAGTTTGCTTCATATGCATTTTATAGAAAAGCTCCGTGAGGTTAGGGCTTTAGATTATTCAATTATTATTATTTTTTTTCCTTTTGCAAATGTGTACAGATTTAGTTCTATACTATAACAGATAAAATACACTTACCATAAGAAGGCATGCTTGAATAATAATTCAAATCACAATTGTTAAACGCCCCCCTGAATAAGGACCTTTAATTAGGCAATTCCTTTGCTAAACTTGTCAAAAAACTAGTAGGGTCATATTGATGGAAGGGTTTAAGCAGCTATTCTTGTCTCCTGTTCCTAAGTACCAGATAAACTACCCTTCTAATCCAGGGCCTTTTTTCACAAGCCCAACAAAATTCTGCTAAACAGCATTCTAAAAATAGGTGGCATGGTGATATTGACAAGCGAGTGGATGGATCGCAAGGATCCTCCTCCTCCCCAAAGAAAAAAACTTACAATTATTCCAGCCTCCTCTCTTCCCTTCTCCACCTTGGCCTTCCCCTCAAAATGGTAGGGAATCTTTCCCTATGTCTTCCTTCATGGCAATTATTAACTACTGACTGTTGGTGTTAAGCATCATAGAGCACGGCTACAGACTTCAACAGACTTCCAAGACACACTAGCAGCATTACAATTTTCCATGCATCTTTTCAACTGTCTAAGTTTTGCACTAAATCTAAAAAAGTTATCTCTGGTTCCTATTCACTGAGTATTTTTTCTGGGTTGCCTTCTGCACATCTCTCTGATGATAGCTTTTCCTCCTTAAGAAAAAATGCAGTCTTACCATCAACGCTTTGCCAGTCTTTCTCAACAAAGTCCACTAAAAGAGAATATCTGACAGTTAGTATTCTTGGCTTGCTTTATCTTTATGATTCCATATGCCAGACTTCACATGAGAAAGATGCAGTGAATCCTAAGATTGGGTGGGCACAGCACTCTTACCCTCTTCTTCTACTTCTGCTTTCGGCTTTTCCCGGTTAGGGGTCGTCACAGCGGATCATCTTACCCTCTATCTTTCCTAATTCTTGTTCTCAGCTTTGTGAAAGAAGAGCACTTTTGGTGGGCTAGTCAAGTCCTATGCAACCCAGATATTCCTTTCTTGCCTCCTAATTCTTCTATGTCAATGGTCTTGTATACCTTAGACTTTGGGGCAGAGCTGGATCCATCACTTGGTGACCTAGGCTGTTGCCTAGGGACTGTGTTGGCTGGGGGTGGGGAGTGGGCTGTGGTATGGGGGGGGCTTCATTAAAAAAACAATGTCCTGTAAGCCAACAAGTAAAACCCAACTTCTGTCACCACAAAGCATCAGGACTCTGCAGAAGACGGAACACAGCACACCAACTTCCATCACCACACAGTACCTGCGTTAAGATATTGTCGGAGACTTAACACAGCATGGCAAGCAACAGAAACCTCAGCGTTAGAATGACTTCTGTAAAGCAAGCCCCATTAGAAAAGGGAAATGGAGCCATGAGTGGACAGATACAGAGTAGCAGCCAAGCCTGATTGGAGCTATGATTAGATGGATATCTCTTAACCCCTTAGAGGGTGTGTGTGTGTGTGTGTGTGTGTGTGTGTGTGTGTGTGTGTGTGTGTGTGTGTGTGTGTGTGTGTGTGTGTGTGTGTGTGTGTGTGTGTGTGTGTGTGTGTGTGTGTGTGCGTGTGTGTGCATGTGTGTGTAAAATGCCCCATTTAGGGGCACTGTCTATTTAAGTGATTTTGTTCAGAATCAAACTTTGATCTTAATTATTGTCAAGCAAGTGCCTTAAACCTCTACACCTACGGGCAGGTCTCCTCTAATTGTATTTCTTTTTTTGTTTTTGTAAGTCACTCGTGACTGCAGTTTGTCAATGTCAGTCATAGAGTTTCATAGTTGTGTTGTGTTAGTCAGTCTCAGTGGGGCAGCAGGTAGTATACTTGCTTTTGGTGCAGAAGGCTATGGGTTTTCTTCCAATCTTTTTTAAATGTGACATAGGCAATTTATTCTTCAAGGGCAACAGACACTGAATTTGTAGATGAAGCATTGAAAAAAAAAGTTGTTTGCCAGCAGCAACCTCTTCATTTGTTACAGTTTTATTTAACATGGAATTATTCAGAGAAGTTTTAATTTTGTAGAGATTGTGCATATTGACTAATATTGGTTGATTATAATGGCAGCAGTTTGATTGCATTTTATAGTTGAAATGTTTTGAAATTGGTAGTTTTGTCATTATTGGTTTATATGTTTTGTTTCACTACTTACTGGAAAAATGTTAAAAAACTACTAATTTAAAACACACACTACAAATTGGTGCTGTATTAATTTAATACAATCTGGAAGGTAAATTAAAGAACATGTGCATTTATGTATGGTCCTAAAAATGTGTGCAGGGTGCCCATAGTTTGGAAGACAGCCCAAAGGTACACTTTATCTGCCACTGGAGAAGTGCATTTCCTGTGAGTGTGGGTTTCAGTGCAGTTTCATGGTAAGAGATGTTTACTGTTCATGCTAATTCTGCTTTCATTGTGAAAAGTTTTAAATTATCCAAGTATCTGTAATCATTGTAGAATTAAAGAAGAAAATACTATGCGTACTGATATGTTTGAACAGTGTTTATGGCAACTGGGAAGAGATGATCAAGTAATGGGACACTAGAATGGCTGTGAGGGGGGCTGGCTGTAGGAGGTTGGGGCTCTGATCCATTACCCTGACTAAGGCCCCATTTGACTATGATCCAGCTCTGGATTGGGGTGCTGTTTTTCAATGTGTGAAAGTAAGTAGTCTGGGAACCACAGCATAAACATCCATATGAATCTGAAAGAAATGATGGCCCTGATAAATACCCTGAAAATCTCACATCACCTTTGGCCCCAGAGAGCTCTCTTAGTGATCACAGGCAAAACCACTGTAATGTGGTGTATAAACAAGTTGGGAGGAATAAGATTGTACCCACTTTGCAGGCTAGCCATGATTGTCTAGGTGTAGTAGTTTGTTACAACTTAACCCTTCAAGCAACTTACATTCTGTCAGAGCAGAACACAGTATTAGACTCTTTGAGCAGTTTGAGGAAAGACCTTCATGGTTAGATGATGCACCTGTCTTCCTGTACACATGGTAGCAGTAGGGAACGCCTAAACAGATCTGTTTGCCTTTTGTCTAAACAGGTAACTGAACAGTTCCAGTACATGTGAAAAAAGGTCCGGAAGACAGATGCAATGCCAGTTCCCTGGACGAGAATATTTCTGTCTTTCGTTCTAATTTCCAAAGTCCTTCAAAAGATCAGGAATGACTTTCTAAAGATGTTACCAATTTGGCCCAGACAATACAAGTTCTTCCTTCCCATGCAACCGGCAAGAGACAAGTACCAAAAATCTTCCTCACAAAGTGGACTTGCTCATACAGGGCAATGGATCTTTGATTCAATCCAACATTTAAAATCTCTGTCTAACTATGTAGATAATAGACTTTTGATTTCTTCTGTGCAGTTTTTTTTCTGAGGATGTGCAACTGGTGTTAAAGGAGGCAAGAAAACCAGCAACTAGAAAGTTGTACTTGGCCAAATAGAAAAGATTTTCTTTTTGGTGCCAAAATAGAGGACAGCACCCTTGCGAGTGAGGGCATCCTTAGATGTTCTTCGTGTTTCACTGGTGCAGTCATCACATTTGGGTTATCTGCCTGCAGGTAGCCCTCAGCCAGCCTAAGTACCAGAGTCTTCGGATTCCTGCGTCGGATGCTGTCTCTTCTTCCATGACGTCAGAGGTAAAACATGCAGCTGACGCCATTACATCAGTCTTTCTTGACGTGCGGTGCCCGAAGCAGAAGGAGTTCGCAAGTGCCGGTCGGCTGACTCCTGAAATTTTCATTTTTGAGTTTCAGACCCGAAGAATTCAAAAAAGATAAGTACCCCGTTGGGGATCATTTTTCTTGCTCCAACCGATGTCAGTAAAAGTTAACAATTGTCTTACCTGTGGAAAGCAAATACCTCATAAAGATTTTCATTCGTACTGCATCCCCTGTTTAGGTCCAGACCACCATGTCCCTCGCTGTCGGTTTTGTGCCTTGTTCAACCCCCGAACTATTCGTCGTCAGGCTATCTTTGCAGAAAATTATTTTCGTACTCAGTCTCAGTACTCCGAAATGGCTTCATTAAGCCATCCGACTACCGATCTTCCAAAAAAAACGTAAGGATAAAGACAGAGACAGACCGTATAGGTCCAAAACTGTTGACAACGCTTCCGTTACGCTAGTCACCAGTCAGCCAGTACTCAGTGAGGCGCTTTCGCAGCCCCTGATACCCGCTACTTCAGATTTGCAGGCCTCTACTGAGACCCATTTGCCGTGGGATGCTTCTTTGACTATGGAACCTGTGGATGTCTCTACCTTGGATGGGTCCAGAGCTGCTGTGCAGACACCGGCTTCTGAGGGTGTATTCAGGCCTACAGACTTGCATTTTAAACCAACGTCATCATCTTCATCCAGGCCTAAACCTCGCACCACGTCTAGAAAACCGACGTCCAAACCGCAGGCTCAGGCCCTTATGCCTAAAAAACAAATGCTTAGAATGGCTGAAGACCTTATTACCTTAATTAGGGGAAGCTAGCCTTCCCCCTCCTAAGAGACCTAGAACTGATTTTCCTTCTGATCAGGAATCTGATATTTCTGTTCCTTCTGATTACCAGGATTTGACCTTATCTACCTATGGGGATTCTGATGCAGAGGATTCCATTCCCTCTGCTTCCCCTCCAGAAGATTTTTCTTTTGGTGAAACCTTGCACACTCTTAGAGAGCATTTCAGTAGCCTTAATGCCTTTTGGTCCTTGGAAAATTGTCTCTTGATCCGCAGAATTACTCTGACTCCAAAAAGAGGCTTAGGGAATTCTTACTCCTTCCTGAACACAAGCCTTTAGCTATCCCTCCTGTTCTGGACATTGTAGATGATGCTTTCTTGGAATCTAGCATTTCCCCAGACACTTTACCTCCAGCTCCCAGAAAACCTGACAGGTATTACAGAGTACCTGACTCTCACAAGTTCCTCTTCAAGAATCCTACTGCGGATCCAGAGACCATTTTCCAAGGACCAAAATGCATTAAGGCTACTGCTGCCAAAATTCCTACCCCTTCTGATAGAGATTCTAGAGCCTTAGACAGATGGGGTAAGAGGGTATACACTTCTGCTACTTTAGCCATTAGGGCTTTAAATTGCCAGTTTCATATGTTAAAGTATCAGTAGCATATTATGGGACTACTTAAACAGAAAATGATGTTGATTCCTGACTGTGCTGAACACAAAGAATTACAGGATTTAATGCATTCTGCAGAACAAGTTGGTAAACATACTTTGCAATGTGGTTTTGACACTTTAGAAGCATCTTGCAGGGCTGCTGTCACTGGGTCTGTACTTAGATGGCATGCTTGGCTTAACGAGCAAAATTTGCCAGATCATGTTAAAGCTAAATTACTGGATGCTCCCTTAAATCAAGACTGTCTTTTTGGCAACAGACCAGAAGAAGTCCTCAAAAGGATGGAGGAAAAAGCTAGATCTATGCAAACTGTTAAAGATTTCCTACAAGTACAGCCTCCCAGATTTAGTAGGCATTGGCCTTCAAAGAATTGGTCCTTTCCAGTCTCTTCCAGGCCTTCTCAGTCCAAATCCAGGAACAGCAGACCACCTAGGTTACAGTCTCAGGCTGCGCACAGGCCTAAGCGGGGGGGGGGGGCTCCCACTTCCAAAGCAGGGAGTAGTAAGCCACCCCCATACGGAAAAATGGCACAATGACTTAACCTTAACCCTTCCAAGCCCTGCTCAACTGCCTGCTCCCGTAGGAAGAAAGCTCGCCCCGCATGCAAAAAACTGGGAACTCATTACCCAGGACAAATGGGTTTTTAACATAGTTGCCCAAGGATACAGATTCCACTTCCACACACTACCAACCCTAAATGGTTGGCCAGACCTACCCCCAAATCAGTGGGCGGAGGCCCAACAGCAGGTTCTCTCTCTTCTAAGTATCAGGGCTATTCAGCCTGTCCCAGCAGAACAAAGGGGACAAGGTTTTTATTCAGGACTTTTCCTGGTACCCAGAAAAGACAGCTCCTGGTGTCCTGTCCTGGACCTCTCTATTTTAAACACCTTTCTGGTAATCCCAAAATTCAAAATGTTAACACTTCAACAGCTTCTTCCTATGCTAGGCAAAGATGCCTGGCTGGCAACCTTAGACTTAAAGTAACCGTACCTGCACATTCCAATAAGGGAATCTTGCAGGAAATACCTACACTTCATGGCAGGCTCCATGCACTATCAGTTCTCTGCACTTCCCTTTGGCTTATCTACTGCACCCAGGGTATTCACAAAGTGTCTAGCTCCAGCCATTGCATTTTGCAGGCAGAGAAATATTCAAATATACCCATACTTGGACGATTGTCTGATTCAGGCAGAAAGCCAGGACTTGCTATTACATATGGCATTCGTAAAGAAACTTCTAACTTCACTGGGGTACACCATAAACAAAAAAAAATCTCATCTAGTACCCTGCCAACAGATTGTATTCCTGGGAGCAAGCTTGAACACAACTTCCCAGATGGCTTTCCTCACTCTGGAGAAACAAGTTTGTTTGACAACCTACTTCAAACTATTGGCCACAAAAGGAAAATTCTACAAGCCCTGGGGTTCATGACCTCTTGTATTTTACTAATTCCATATGCAAGACTGCATATGAGGAAACTACAATGGTATCTAAAAAGCCTATGGTGTCAACATTCTCAGGACCAGGAATCAATGATTCCTATCATTCCTTGTATAAAGACAGAGTTCCTTTGGTGGGCAGAGACCTGCTACCACAACAAGGGGCTCCCTTTCACTCTACTCCCTGCCGCCCAAACCCTAAAAATAGATGCATCAGACTATGCATGGGGGCTCACTTGGCAGGGCAATGCATTCAGGGCAAATGGAACCCAAGACAGATGCACCTGCATATCAGTCAAAAAGAAATGTTAGCTGTACAGAATTCCCTGACAGCCTCCAAAGACCACATTCTTCCAGGACAACTATTGGTAAAGACAGACAACACCACAGTTATGTAGTACATAAACAAGCAGGGGGGGAACCCACTTGTACCCTCTCTGCAGACTAGCCATGGCTCTGTGGAACACAACCTTGAGCTACCAACTGCACCTACAAGCTCAAGTCCTGCCAGGCAAGCTAAATTCACTGGCAGATGACTTAAGCAGAAATCTCATGGACCCACATGAATGGAAACTAGAACCAAAAATATTCAACCTCTTGAGGAACAAATGGGGGACTCCAGAGGTAGACCTGTTTGCCTCCCCTCAGAACTACCAATTGGACAAGTTCTGCACAAGGACTCCCCACAGTCAAGCTTGGAAAGTGGATGCCCTGTCCTTTACCTGGGAAAGCCTCTCAGTTTATGCCTTTCCCCCTCTGCCTCTCCTCCCGAAGGTTCTGCTAAAGATCAAACAGGACAAGCCAAGGACAATACTGATTGCATCAGACTGGCCACGCCAGCACTGGTACCCCCTCTTGCGCAGTATGACACTGTTGGAACCATGGCACCTGCCTCAGACCCTTTCCCTGCTGTCCCAGCAGGCAGGCCAGATTCTGCACCCTCAGCTTCAAACACTGAACCTTGCAGGCTGGCTAATTCGTTGAGCTCTCCAATAGCATCCCTCAGTAAGCAGGTGCTAGATGTCATTCTGGAGGCAAGGAGGCCTAGTACTAGAAAATCCGATGCTGAAAAGTGGAGAAGATACTGTTCCTGGAGCCAGTCTCAGGGGATGGGCACATCGGTGCCCAATTTACCTCGTATTCTTCAGTACTTAACAGAAATGCTCCACAAGGGCCTATCCTTCTCATCAATTAAAATTCATGCCTCTGCCATTTCAGTACATTATAATACTGAGCCACCCCTCTTCTCTCACCCCCTGCTAAAACAGTTCCTTAGAGGGGCCAAACATTTATGACCCCCAGGAGAGCCCCCACTCCAGCCTGGCACATTAACTTTGTATTAGAAAATCTCACCCCCCCCCCCCCCCCTTTGAGCCAGCTGCAATAGCAGAGTTGAAATTCCTTTCTTGGAAAACAGCCTTCCTTCTAGCCATCATTTCAGCAAGAAGAGTGTCTGAATTACAGGACCTCATGGCAGTGGAACCCCTCATTATCTTCCATGCAGACAGGGTTTCCCTCAGGACTAATCCTTCCTTTATGCCCAAGGTGGTGTCTAGTGTGGCCCTAAATTAGTCCATTCATTTGCCTACTTTTTTCCCTAATCCACAAAACAAAGGGGAATGAATACTGCACTCTCTGGACTTGCACAGACAACTTAGATTTTATTTGGACAGGACTAAGGCTCTCAGAAAATCTGAACAGCTGCTAGTTGGCTTTGCTGCAGGGGCAGAGTGGAAGGCCATTTCAAAGCAAACCATTTCCAAATGGATAGCCCATTGCATTAATTTCTGCTACAAGCACCATGGAAAACCTACCCTACATGAGATAAGATCACATTCCACCAGGGCTGCATCTACCCCTGCAGCCTTTCTCAGAGGAGTCCCTACCAGGGACATCCTAGAAGCTGCTACCTGGAGCTCTGTACATACCTTCACCAAGCATTACCACATGCCTATTTTTTCTAACTTCAGAGCTGGTTTTGCCACTGCAGTCTTGCAGGGCATAATAGCTGGCCCTAATGCTCTCTAACTTCCTCCTCCCTTCCTTAGCTTTGGGAATCAACCCAAATGTGATGACTGCAACAATGAAACATGAAGAACATAGTACAGTTGTGTGCACTTACCATAAATGTAGATGTTCGAGTGTATTCACTGTTGCAGTCCTGGTTACCCTCCCTCCAGCCCCCTGACTTCTCTTGGCTCTACCTTTCCTTCTTGTTTGGTATATTTAAGTTTTCTGGTGTATCTGCTTTTTGATGGAGGTGTACCATAACATATAATTGCTTCCCATTATGGGGGCACCTGACATCTGGGGCAAGAAAAACTGATGTAATGGCGTTGGCTGCATGTTTTATACCACTGACGACCTGACGTCATGGAAGAAGAGACAGCATCCGACACTGGAATCCAAAGACTCTGGTATTCAGGCCGGCTGAGGGCTATCTGCAGACAGATAACCCAAATGTGATGACTGCAACAGTGAATACACTCGAACATCTACATTTATGGTAAGTGTACACAACTGTACTTTCTCTAGTACCTGTGTTAATTGCTCCATTGTGGACTAGCATATTCCTCAGTAAAGATACATCTCTCAGGCATATCAGCCCATCTGCCACTGCATCTACCTTCATCATTTTCACATATCAAACAATTTTTAAAGGGTGTTTTGCATATCAGGCTACTAAGAAAAAAAAGGTGGCTCCTTCTTGGGACTTGAAATTTACTAGAAAAATTAACTCTACCTCCATTTGAATTTGCACCCAGCCTTTGTCTTAAATTTTTAACTTAGAAGACAGCATTGCTGATAGCTCAGACTTAAGGTAGGTGGGTATTTTAATTGCTGGCCTTTATGTCTATTCAGCCTTTTATTTGATCTTTCAAAAGGAGGGAGAGAATCTGTGAATCACCCCTTCCGTTATAGCTACAGTTGTCTCTAAATTTACTCTCAGTCTAAGTATCCAGCTCCTATTTTCTATCTTGACCCTCAAAACAAGGGAAAAAGGAGTCTTCATTGCCTAAATGTCCATAAACAGCTGAGATATTACTTAGACAAACCTAAGGACCATTTCTAGATGCCTTTCCCTTACTACTTGGGTCTGCTATTTTAACCATGGCAAAAATCTCCCACAGAATATCAAGGCTCATTCTGGTCAAGCAGTGGCTTCTTTTGAGGCTTTCTGGAAAGACCAGATTTATTCTAAAAACAGCTACTTGGTCCTCTTTTCACACATTTATCAAACATTACAAGTCTGACTGCAATTCTGCAACCATAGCAGGATTTGCTAGAGGTGTTTTTCAGGGAATCCTGGTCTCTGGACCTTTTCCATCTGCCTTTTCTTATTGAGATTTGATAATAGCCCCATGTTGTAATGGCTATTGCAACAGTAATCCAATGAAGAACATATTACAGTTGTGTAGTTTACTTACCATAATAGTAGATATTTGAATAGATCACTGTTACAATACTTAACACCCTCCCTCAATGTCCATGTTTATTACCTTCCTTGTCCAGGGTGGGAGCATCTCTCTCCCTTTCTGTTGACATGGATTTAGGTTTCAGCCTCCCTGCCTTGTGCAAGAAAGGTCTGAGGTTTGGTAAGTCTGTATGTCTTTTATTTTAGCTCGTCCTGTCAATATAAGGGCACATGTATGACGTGTAAGGGAGGAGCTTGAAGCCTTGAAGACTGACCGGAGGTACGGTATCATTGACAAGATACCTCCCATATTGTAACAGTGATTTATTTGAGGATTTACAATTACGATAAGTAAACTACACTAATGTACTTTCCTGGTTTCAGGGTGAGATTCTTAGAGATATAAACAGCTGTGCAACACAGATGTGTGATAAATGTGGAGTGGAATTTAAGACACAGAGGTAGAGAGGAGCCCATCAGAGTGTTCTGTACTGTTTTTTGCATTTTTAATTTTTAATGTTAATCTTTTCAGAATCTGAATGTTCTCTATTTGTTTGCATGGATGATTTGCTTTCCTTGCATATCCTAAAGACATGCTGTAAGTGAATTAGCAATCCATATTTCTCATGAGTGTGCATGCTGTGAATAAAGTGAAGTGTATATGTGCTTGTGCATGCAGACATACATGTCAACATCCTGCAGTTGACTGACATCCTCTCATTAATTTCCTGCCTTGTGCTCACTGAGTACCAAGACAGTCTGTCCCTCCTCTGCAGTCTTGAATTGAATAACGAGAGTAATCAGGGTATGAATGAAAGAATAAATGAATGAACAGCAAAGTATTTATGAAGTAGATTGCTGGAAGGATCGTGTTCTTGACTTGACCGTATTGCACGACTGATAGGCTGTTTTTAAAAGTTACCTGTTGCTCCTTATTTCTAGACAAGTGTTTGTCTATACTGAGAGTAATGTGGAATTCAGTTGCAGCATGGTTGTAAACAGAACCAATAAGGCGTTTTGAACTGCTCTCCTGTTTGCATTTTAACTTTTTGCTTTATTATTTTCATTGCAAATAGCTGTGAAATACTCTCCTTGTGAGGTGTTTTCTGGGTTTTATCCTTGTTGCATGGGCATATAGCCCTTTAAAAGTCTGCTGCTATGCTCTTATTTTAGGGCAAGCTTGTTAGTGATGAAGATTGCAATTTAGCATAGTGTGCACTTGGGCAAGAATCTGTAGTAGATGTCCTACAATAGGGATCCCCTGCCAAGGGCCTCAAAACCACTGATTTTTTGTGGTAAAATTTACCAACTCTTCCAGGTTTTGCTACATGTCTTCAAGGCTTCTTCTTGGCTGAGCTCATGGAGAAGTTAATGGTCTCCTTGGTTTTTTCCTTACCACATTCTCAAGAAGGAGAAGAGTAGTTGGACGTCTTTAGGTGTCAAGCTGGCTCCTTCTTTGACTTAGCCAGCAGTGGGTGATTGTGCTGTGACAGGACATGGTTTCTTGGACTGCTCATCATTTTCTTTCAGTCCCTCTGGTGTAGCACATGCACTACAAGCTCTGCAGCTGCAGCTGTGCGGATGTCCATTGTGGTTAAGGGAGAACCACTCTTGCTAGTCTCAGGGAAGGGGGTGATTGAAGGTTTACCGCATAGCTGGGATAAGGAGCCTGAGGCCCAAAACAGTGTGCGTGCCTTAAGTCTGTCTTTTTCCAGAGAGTCCCATGAAAAGAAAGCAAAAAGTAAAACCTTATTTTCTTATGCCTGAATCTTTATGGATAGGGAAGATTTGCTGGGATTTGCAAGGGAATTAATTTCTGCCTTTAATGTGATAAAACTGCTTTTTGGCAGAAACATAGATTATTGTTGAAGTAGCCTAAGCTATATGGGTCCTACCCTATGTGACCGGCCAGGTTCACAAAACTGACAATTGCTGCTTGGCTTCCACAGTAATCAGGTATCTGTTTCATCTTAATCGTGGAACAACCTACCGGTTCCATGGTTCTACCTTCTTCCAGCCACAAAAAGAAAAAGATCATTAAGCATCTTTGCCAGCACAGTAGGCTAATATAATGTCTCAGCCACAGGTAGGTGACCCTGCTGTAGCCAAAGCTGAGTCCTCAGACCACTCATCTTTTTTCCTTAGGTCCCGCTGGTATAATCACTTCAACTACCATACATCAAAGGTTAGACACTTCCTAATGACTATTGTTATGCCATTGGCAGGCACAGGAGAGACACTCTTTTTGGTCTTGGGAGAAGGGGCAGGGAGTGCCTCTCTGCTTAGCCAGAAAGCTGTGCCAGTTCCTAAGAAAGTTATTGCCAACAGTTCTTGGTCTGTTTCTTCTAAAATTCCTGACAGAAAGAAAAAAAAATAAACGTGTCTTCTCTTGTCTCACTGAGACTGGACTGGATTAATTTATTGGGATTAGTTTAGATATTGGTGCAGGTTGTTTATGCTGCATGTATGGCTGTTTCTGGTAAAAGAAAAATGGATTTTTCATTTTCTTCAAGAGACTAAATCTCAAAATAAATATGAAGGGGCAGATTATGTCATATCTCCGCAGACTTTTGATTCAGATTCTCAGGAGACTATGGCTTTGGCCAGTCCCATTGAATGATTCTCTTTCTTTGAGGCTGTTTCCTTAATGAATCAGTTGTTTCATTGAGAAAACAGTGATGTTTCTCAGTCTCTCAGAAATTATTATGATGTATTACAACTGGAATTTACAGAACCTACTGTTGTCCTTCCTATTCTGTCTGTTTTGGAGGATGTTTTAATCACAGTCTGCAATTTCCCTGACAGTCGGCCTTCTGCCCCCAAAAAGCAGATAGATTATGTAAAATTCCACAGTCTTTTTAAGTTTTTGTACACTCATCCCAGATCTGCCCCTGCACTTACTGCTTTAGTGAACCCAGCTGCTGCTAAGCATTTGATTAATACAAATTTCTCTCCTTCAGACAAGGGTGGGAAAAGCTTTTGATGGGAAAATGTATTTTTCTGCCACACTTTTTTAGAACTGTCAACTGTCAAGGTCATCTGTTGAAGTTTATGCTTCCCACTTGTAAGAGTATGGGGAATATTTTGGCATCTGTTACCTCCTGTAAGGGTAAATCTGCTTTGTGTAATTTTTCTGTGTACCATTGCTTGAAATGTGCATATGACTCTGCTGAAGCCACTTCCCGGGTTGCTGCCACTGGAAGTGTTATGAGGAGGTTTGCTTGGTTTCATTCTCAAAACTTCTCTGAAGATGTCAGAAGTGAAATTTTGAATTCTTCCCTGTATAGAGAACTAGTTTTTAGACCTTCTTCTGCAGATGTCATTAAAAGTGTGATGAGAGAGAAGCTGACTCAAGAGATTTCTCAGTTTTTTGTTCAGATCTCATTCTCTTAGTTTTCCATTGGATTCGGTGTTACCTTTTCAACTTTCAATAGAAAAAAAAAAGAAAGAAAATTGTCTCAGTAATCACTGGTAAGCAGATGTTTAAAAAGCAGTGGCAGGTAGGTTCTAGAACAAAGAACCCCACTCTGGCAGCCCCTTAATTCTTTCTGAAAGGCCGAACCTTCATTTCTCTTTTGGCAACAGATTATTTCAGACGAATGGATTCTGAGTAATCCATCAAGGGTACAGATGACAGATGGAGCCTCTTTGTCCTTTTTGGGGGATTCCTCCTCATCTACCAGACTAAACACTTCTTTCCCTCCTGTTATCTAGCCTGTGCTAGTTTGGGGTGATAGAAGCTGTTCCTCCTCCTCCTCAACTTGAAAAAAGGTTTTATTCCAGAATGTTTCTGGTGCCAAAGAAAGAAGCATCTTGGAGATCAGTTCTGGACCTTTCCTTTCTGAACCAGTTTGTGATACTGCCCAAGTTTAAAATGTTATCATTTTACAACCAGTTACCCCTATTTGAATTTCCTAGTGACTTTAGATTTAAAAGATGCATGCCATCACATTCCTATAGATGCAGATTTCAGACAGTTCTGAAAGTTTCCTGTCTGGATCTCACTATCAGTTCTCTGTTTTACACTTTGGGCTATCTACTGCTCCAGGGATGTTCGTTCACAAAGTGTCTGTTTGCTGTGATAGCCCACTATATACTTTATGGTATTCACATTTCCCTTATTTAGATGACTTGCTTATCTTTGCAGAGTAGTTTTCAAAGTGTCAGAAATATCTCACTTAGGTAAGGGATTCCTTCCACAGGCTGGGATTCTGAGAGAACATTCAGAAGTTTTTTGGCACTTATGTATTATCGCAACCAGATTCCCAACCTTAGATAATTCATTACGTTTTCAGGAAACTATGTATGTTAACCTGAAAAAGGTTGTTGAAACTGTTTGATGTAATGTGATCCTATCTCGCCTACATTCTCTACAGATGGGTTCGGAGCCGATCCTCGGCTCCGACTCGGCGCTATACTATAGAACGCAGTCTCTTATTGGCTGAGTTACCTCATATCCCAGGATGCACCACCACTACCTCCCCAGATCTCGTTTGCCGCTTTCCAGCATAGACGTGGTCTCGGACTTGGCTGAGCTAAGTACCTCTAGTTTGAAATCTTTTCTGTCAGATTTTTTTCTGAAATTCACCCAAAAGCTGTTTTAACAGCTATTGTTGTTGTACGTTAGTGTTTGAATAGTTTTTTGTGGTAAATTGTGTTTGTTTGTCGAGTAGGAAGGTTCCGTTTAAGTTAGAGGGGCCTAGCCCTACCTTAGGTGTTTGAGTTAGAGCCTAGCTGTTAGTCAGTGTTTTTGTCTTGCTAGTCTGTGTTGTTAATTGTCGAAACCATGGCTAAAGAACATAGACCCTCTGGTTTCAAAAAATGTGTCAAGTGTAGTTATAAAATGTCAGTCACAGATGATCATTCCCTGTGTGTCTATTGTTTAGGCCCTAAACACCTACAGGATTCTTGTAGCGTTTGCCATGCTTTTTCCTCTCGAGTCCTCCAAGAGAGGAAAAACAAATTGATTTTAAAAGGGCTCATTGCCCCTTCGTTTGAGGAAGCATTGTCCTCTTCTTCTTCCCCTTCTGCAAAGAAGAAAAAATCGTCGGCTCCGACCAGCCCGTCGGAACCGACAGCCAAAAAGTCTAGGCAGGCTTCTCCGTCGGCTCCACGGACTTCGGAGCCGAGGGCGGAACGGTCTGCCTCGATGCCTCCAGCCTCGACTCCCCTGACCTTGGAGTCGAGAGCTCGGACATCGAGAGGTGGGTCACCTTCATCGGCTCCACTGACTTCGGAGCCGATGAGGATTGCCCGCTCAGACACTTCCTCTTGAGCCGAAGTCCACATCGGCTCCGAGGGAGATTGCAATAGTGGGATCTCCCTCGGCCGATCGTCTCGAGCCTGTCGGAGCCGGTCCCCTACTCTTCGAGCCGGCGGAGAAGTCGACTCGGACCCGATCGGTCTCCTCCCGTTCTTCAAGGATGTCCGATTCGGACGTAGACAGGGTACTGCAGAAGCTCTTCCAGTCACCGGTCTTTGCTAAATTGATATCGACTCCTGCCCAGTTGGCTTTGGAGCCGATCCCCTTTCCTTCTACTACCATTCCTCCTCCGACAGCCTCGGCGCCGTTGGAGTCGGTGTTGGTGGATCCGGTCGAAGTTATCGAGTCGGCTCCGACTCTAACTTCAACTCCGTCCCTTGGGTCGGGGTTCGGTACACGAACTTCCTCGGTCGGCCCCGGGGGGGAGGCTTCGGATCCGACCCTTTCGGTTCCGAGCCTCTCTCTCGGTGCGTCGGCTGCGGGGGTTCCTGTTGCTGTTGTGGCCTCGGGGATAGCACCTTCCCAGGATTCTGGGGGTCCTGCCTTCGATGCCATGAGAAGTGCCTTAGCCAAATCCTCTTTGGCCACTTCGACTTTTCCACCACCACCCCCTTCCTTGGATGTGGTGACTGGTGTTTCTGGAGTCCCCCTGTCTCGCGACAGCAGAGCCCCTGGGCCTGAGGTTACCCCCATTGGTGGTTCCCTTCTTCCTGGAGGTTCCTCCGACTCTCCTTCGGAGGAACCACCCAGGAAGAGACTGTGTAAGAGGAAGCATGTCGACTCCCCTGACGAGTCCCTCACGTCAGATACCGACCTCGATGATGCGGAGGGGTCCCCAAAGTCGTCATCGGAAGATGTCTCCTTTGCTGACATCTTAGAAATCCTTAAACACCGAGGCGATTGGCAATCCAAACCCCCTTCCGCTGAGGAGTCGGTGTTCCTCAAGGCCTTCGGGGCTCAGCCCTCCGCCTCCTGGGTGTCTCCGCCCTTCGAGCTTCTGGATTTGATCTCTCGAAGGCGTGGGAACACCCGGATTCTGTGGAACCGGTGCCAGCTCGTCCTAACAAGTTTCTTTCAGCACCCCCGGACAAGGAGTTCTTATCTAAGGGTGTGGCTGTAGATGCTATGGTGGTGGCATCTGCCACCCAACAAGATGTGGCAGAGGCTTCGTCCATCCATCCCCTAATAAGGAGTCTAGGAGCATGGATCGGTACGGCAAGCGTACCCTTACTTCAGCGGCCTTTACATTAAGGTCTCTGAATTACTTGGCACACTTCACCAGACTACAGAGGGATCTGATCAAGGAGCTATCGGATGCCCTCTCGGGTAACTTACCTGATCAATTAACTCAGACAGTTAATTCTCAGTTGGCTACCCTATCCTCTTTAGCTAATTCGTCCATGAGGCTCATTTCCTATGCGGCCGAAGGGGCGAGTAGAGCGGCGGGAACAGGTGTTGCTCTTCGGAGACAAGCCTGGTTACGCCTGTGTCATTTTGCGGAGGCCTTTAAGTCTTCCTTTGCCGACGCCCCCTTTGATGGGTCCTCTTTGTTTGGTCCCAAGGTAAAGGACATGTTGACTCGCTACGAGCAGGAGGGTAAGACCTTGGCTGCCGTAGGGGCCCGTTTTTCCACTCCTGTCAGGCCTTATCCCAAGGCCAGGAGGGAGGAAGATGTGGTTCCGTAAGTCTCAGAAGCCTTACTCGCGCAGCAGAGCGATCCCCTTCTAGAGGCAGAGGAGGGGGAAATTTTTCAGGGAGATGCCGTCCCAGAGGCAGCGGAGGCCCCCGCAACACTGGAGACCGCGAGTCCTTTCGTGGCTCCTCCTCCTTCCAGCATCCCTGAAGGAGTGCCCGACTGTGCAGCTCCGGAGCCAGTCGGGGGTCGTTTCTCGAAGCACCTAAAGGCCTGGGAAAACATTACTCAGGACCAATGGGTGCTTCGAATCATTGCCGGAGGTTACTCCATCCCCTTTCTTCAACCACCCCCATCAGTCCAAAGAATCCCGGACCCACCACCCAGTCAGCGGGATCATGCACGCGACGAAGTTACAAAGCTGCTTCAAAAAGGAGTCATCCAACCTGTCCCCGCAGACCAGGCCGGATCAGGGACTTACTCAAGATTCTTTTTGGTGCCAAAAAAGACCGGGGACTTAAGACCCATTTTGGATCTCAGCAAACTCAACCGATTTGTAAAAAAGTCCAAATTCCGGATGGTCACTTTACAATCCATTCTCCCACTGTTGGAGAAAGGAGTCTGGATGTGCTCCATAGACCTCAAAGACGCCTACTATCACATTCTTATGGATCAGGCGTCGAGGAGACACTTACGCTTCAGCCTGGGAGACAGTCATTTCCAATTCCGAGCGCTGCCCGTTGGTCTCACCACAGCCCCCAGTGTGTTTACCAAATGTTTGGCAGTCGCGACTGCTCACTTGAGAAGTCTAGGATTCCAGGTGTTTCCATACCTAGACGACTGGCTCCTAACTGCCGCCTCCAGGCATCTACTCTTGCAAAATTTGGCAGCCACGATAACACTGGGCAATTCCTTAGGAATCACCTTCAATTGGTCAAAATCTGTATTGCAACCATCTCAGCGTATTCTGTTCATCGGTGCAGAAATAGACTCAAGGCAGATGCGAGTCTATCTTCCTGCAGAAAGGATCATAACACTACAGTCCCAAGTCCGAACTCTGCTCCTCAGGCGTCGCGCTCCAGCAAGAATGGTTCTGCAACTGTTGGGCTCCATGGCAGCCACCATTCTTCTGGTCCCCTTGGCAAGGTTGCACATGAGGATACTTCAGTGGCTCCTCTCGGTCCAGTGGTCTTATCAGGACCTTCCCCTCAGTCACCACATTCTGATCACGGACACGTGCAAACAGGATCTCCGTTGGTGGCTTATAACCCCCAACCTGAATCAAGGGCGACCCTTCGTTCCGCCACTCCCCTCTGCCACGCTGACTACGGACGCCTCCCAGACAGGGTGGGGGGGTCATTATCTGGACAGGTCGGTCCAAGGCACGTGGCACCCGGCGAGTCTTCTTCATATCAATATCCTGGAGATGAGGGCAGTGCTCTTAGCGTTGCAAGCACTGCACAATCACCTCCCCCAGGGTACAATTGCCATTCAATCCGACAGCATGTCGGTAGTCTGGTACCTAAACAAACAAGGAGGAACCAGGTCCTACCCCCTTTGCAGAGAGGCCATGAGAGTATGGGATTGGGCGATTGCTACCAAGCGTTTTCTAATGGCAACGCACATTCCGGGGAAGTCCAACGTGTTAGCCGACAGACTGAGCAGAACTATTCTCTCTCCTCACGAGTGGTCCTTGAACAACAGAGTGACAACACAGATTTTCACGAGATGGGGAGTCCCCTGTTGCGATCTCTTTGCAAACCCCCTCAATGCGAAGTGTCATCACTTCTTCACTCTAACCCCACTTTCGGGGGGGATTCCCAAGGACGCTCTTGTCCACGATTGGCCCTCCGGTCTGCTTTACGCCTTTCCACCGGTTTCCCTTCTCCCCAAGGTGATTCAGAAGGCGATTCGCTTGAAAAGCAAGATGATTTTAATCGCCCCATACTGGCCTCGACAAATCTGGTTCCCCTTCCTTCACAGATATGCATTGGAGGGTCCTTGGTTTCTGGACCAAGTTCCGGACCTGCTGACTCACCAGTCAGGACAACTCCATCAGTCCCTCCATTCGTTGAAGTTGACAGCCTGGCTACTCCTCTTCCAACCATAATTAGGACCCACTCTCTGGCTCCTGAAGTCATACACATTTTGTCTTCAGCCCACAAGACTTCTCTGAAGAAAATATATAGCAGTAAATGGAAGAGATTTGCTATTTGGGCCCAGCTCCGAGGATTAGACCCAATGACAGCCTCGGTATCTGAAGTACTTAAATTTTTAGCCTCCCTGTTCCAGCAAGGCTGCTCAGTATCTACCATTAAGGTACAACTGGCGGCTATTTCTAATTTCCATGAAAATGTGCAACCTCCCTTAATGAGCGACAAGCTTTGTAAAGCCTTTATTAAAGGAGCTTGGCTTTTACGACCCCCCATTTCCCAACCTGCACCCCCGTGGGATCTGAACGTGGTATTAGGTGCCTTAACCTCGCCACCCTTTGAGCCGGCAGCTACCTGCGACCTTAAATTCCTCTCTTGGAAAACTGCACTTCTAGTTGCTATTACTTCAGCAAGACGGGTTTCAGAGCTTCAGGCTCTATGTGTTAAACCACCTTACCTAGTGTTCCACAAGGATAGAGTATCTCTTAGGACAAACCCATCCTTTATACCCAAGGTTTGTTCTAGTTTTTGTCTACAGCAATCAATGGAGCTGCCGGTCTTCTTTCCCAAATATTCCAACAGAGCTGAATACACTTTTCACTGCTTAGATGTGCACAGGCAACTGCGCTTCTATTTGGATAGGACACACAAAGCTCGAAAATCAGATCAACTGTTTGTGTCCTTTTCAGATAACAGATTAGGCAAAGCCATCACTAAAGTCACTATTGCCAAGTGGATCAGGGACTGCATCACTCACGTTTATCTCATCTCAAACAAGGAGCTCATAGCTCCCGTAAAAGCTCATTCCACTAGAGCTATGGCCACTTCAGCAGCCTTTCATTCCAAGCTCTCTATTGGCGACATTTGTGCGGCTGCCACGTGGACATCTTCACACACCTTTGTTTCTCACTACAAATTAGATGTGGCATCCAGGGGTCGAGCGTCCTTCGGTTCCACAGTTCTCAGGAGTGTTTTCCAGTGAGCCACCCAGGAATTAGGTGCTAGGGACGCTGTCCCATCTGTAGAGAATGTAGGCGAGATAGGATCACATTACATCTTTTAGTTATGTACTTACCATAACTTTAGATGTATGGGATCCATCTACTCATTCTAATAACCCACCCTCCATCCCCCTGCCTTGTAGACCAGGAGAGACCGGACGGTCCGAATCTGTTTTCTTTCCTCTCTTGAAAGACCTGAGTATGTTGTGACGATAGTATGTCTCTGTGGATAGGAGTGCGAACAAACGAGATCTGGGGAGGTAGTGGTGGTGCATCCTGGGATATGAGGTAACTCAGCCAATAAGAGACTGCGTTCTATAGTATAGCGCCGAGTCGGAGCCGAGGATCGGCTCCGAACCCATCTGTAGAGAATGTAGGTGAGATGGATCCCATACATCTAAAGTTATGGTAAGTACATAACTAAAAGTTATGTTGTTGCGAAACTATGTATGTTAACCTGAAAAGGGTTGTCTAAAGTGTTGAGTAGTATTCAGTGACCTTGTTTATGACATTGGAAGAGGAATAATGGCCAAATTCCTCTTTGTGGGTAGCGTCCTTCCCAACCTAAGTTCATGAATAATGCAATAAAGATGCCTGCTGCTTCTCAGTGCTCTGAAGAAGGACAGGTTTATTTTTTTTTACATTTTTTTAAATCTTTACTATACAGATTGGAACCTAAACTTCTTAGACAAAAAGAAGTATGAAGAAAAGTGAGTACATAAAACTAATATTAATGCTAAAAAGTGCTACTTTCTACATTACAACTGTAAGCAATATAGACTACATTCACAGTGGTACACTGCATCAGAAATCCTGCATTCATGATTCCGATCTTGCCAAAGGGAAGTTACTGACGGATATAATGACTGACTTTTCATGGGCAGTAGTCATGAAAAGCAAAGGTGCCTGTAAGGAATAGTAAGTAATGGGGCACAGCGGGACACCTGGGCCAGAGGTGTTAAATGTTATCCCACTTCACACACATACTTCTGTAAATCTGAAGTTGTTTACTCACAACTGTCACTTACAGGAGTAACAAGTGCTGTAAATGGTGATTGATTCACAGAAATATGTACACATTTTACAATCGTAGATTATGGTGTGGGCACAGAAAAGGGTTTGAAATGGGCTGCTTGTCTTGTTGGGAATGTGGGGAGTTTCATGACTTCTAACATTAACAATGACTGCAAAGCAGTGGTCATGTATATAGGTCGGGCAAGGACGCTACCTGGGAAGAGGAATTTTGCCGTTATTCCTCTTCCTATGTGGAAAACAATCTGACAAAATAGTAGTTAGCAGATGTTCTTCATCCCACATTGCTGCAGTCCTAACACTTGGGTAGTCCGCTGTCCCAGTCGGCCCGAATACCAAAGTATAAGGCTGACGTCGGTCAGGGCGCATTAGTCTGACGTCAGGACATCAGGGTACAAATGCGCATGACCGACGTCATATCCTCAGTCTTTTTTGCCGCATGGTCCGATGCAGAAGCAGTTTTGCAAGTGCAGGTTGGCGTTCTGAGATTTTCCGAAGTCGGAGTTTCAGACCGAATCCAAGTTGGCTAAGTACCCCGTTGGGGAATATTTTGTTTTTCTTGCCTCAGTATTTTACGGATGTCAGAAAAAGTGAATAACTGTATTTCTTGTGGGAAACAGATACCTCATAGGGATTACCATACCTTGTGTATACCTTGCTTAGGGCCTGAGCACGGCGTTGTTGGCTGTCGCTCTTGTGCTAGATTTAACAAGCGCACGATAAAGAGAAGATTAGATTGTGCCAGGTTAGTTTTGGGAAGCGGTGTAATTATAAAATGCCGTCGGATGCTCCGACGCCCGCTTCATCAAAAAAGCGCAAGGACAAAACAGCAAAGCCTAGGCTGGAAGAACCGTCCGTGCGGACGTCGGTTCTTTAGAGGGCTCGGTGGAGCCAGAGGTTCAGCCAGAAATTTCTTTGGAATCCCAGGAGAGACTTTATTACTACAAGATGTGACCTCTCAGGAGGTAGGCCAGGCGGAAGGGGCTTCTCAGGTAGCTGTTCTTCCCTCCCTTCCTAAGGTGGTTTGCCCCCCCCTGCTGTTTCCAAGGCTTCTCCCAGGGGCAGGCCAGGTTTGGTTTCAGGTGTTAACCCTAGTTCTTCAGGGTCTGTACCTAAGAAGCATATGCTTAAGATGGCAGAAGATTTGATTACAATGATTAGAGGTTCTATGCCCCTCCTGATAAGAGGCCTAGGGTGGAACCTGAGCTTGGGAGTTTTGAGCAGTGTTCGGATGCTTCTGAGTCTTGGCTGAAGACTTGCAGGAGTATTCCTTACTCTGATTCTGATGTGGATGATTCTACTCCTTCTGCTTCTCCTCCTGAGGATTTTTCATTTTCAGAGACTCTTCATTCCATGAGGGAGCATTTTAAATGGGAAGGTCAGGATTTCTCTGATTCCAGGAAAAGGCTTAGGGAATTTTGTTTCTACCCCAGCATAGGCCTTTAGCTATACCTCCTGTTCTAGATGTGGTGGAGGATGTTTTGCAGAGGCTTCTCTGAACCCTGATTCTTTGCCTCCTGCTCCAGTTAAACTGGATAGATATTATAGGGTGCCTGAAGCGCATAAGTATCTTTTTAAGAGTCCTAGGGCAGACCCAGAAACTGTTTCACAGGGGCCTAAAGGTGTTAAGGCTTCTGTTGTTAAAAATCCTGTTCCTCCGGATAAAGAGGCAAGGGCTTTGGATAGATGGGGAAAGAAAGTGTATACTTCTTCCACTTTGGCCATGAGAGCTTTGAATTGCCAGTTTCACATGTTGAAATATCAAAATTATCTCCTTTCACAATTAAAGTCTAAGGTAGATGCTTTGGCGGAAGGTATTGAGTGTAAAGAGTTGCAGGATTTAGTTCATGTTTCTGAACAGGTGGGTAAGCATTCTTTGCAATGTGGTTTTGATGCTGTGCAGGCCTCTTCGAGGGTGGCTGCCACTGGTTCAGTTCTTCAGGCACGCCTGGCTGAGGGATCAGAATTTAGCTGAGCATGTGAAGACAAGGATTTTAGATGCTCCTTTACAATCTGATGTGTTGTTTGGTTCGCCTGTGGAAGCAGTTCTAAAGAAAATGGAAGACAAGGCTAAGTCTATGCAGACTGTTAAAGATTTTTTGCAGGTTCAGCCTCCGAAGTTTAGTAGAAATTGGCCTACCAAGGGGTGGACATATCCTGCTTCTGATTCCCAGTCTAGGGGTAGGTCTAGACGTGGTAGGGGCAGAGCTCAAGGTTCTTTTAGGCCTAGAACAGGGAGTTCACCTGCTCAGTCTTCTGGTGAGGGCAGGGGTCAGTCCTTTCATAAACAGACCCAATGACCTGCCTTTTCAGCTGCCAGAATCTTCTCGTCTGGCAGCACCTTTGGGAGGAAGGTTGGCACTCTTCAAAGAAAACTGGAGTTTAATTACCCAAGACAGATGGGTATTGGATATCATTCACCACGGTTACAGGTTTTATTTCCATACCTTGCCTCCTTTCAAAGGCATGCCAGACATTCCTCCTCAACAAAGGAAAGAGGCTCACAGGCAAATTTCTCTGTTGCTCCAAATAGGGGCCATTCAGCGGTTCCTGTGCCAGAAAGGGGCCTAGGATTTTATTCTCGCCTGTTCCTAGTACCAAAAGGGGAACATGTGGAGACCAATTTTGGATCTGTCTATCCTCAACACTTATCTGGACATTCCCAAGTTCAAAATGTTGACGTTACAACAGCTTTTACCTATGCTGGGCAAAGATCACTGGATGGTAACTTTGGATCTCAAGGAAGCTTACCTTCATGTTCCTATCAGACTAATTTGCAGGAAGTATCTGCGTTTTCGAGCTGGGAATTCTCATTATCAGTTCTCTGCATTGCCCTTTGGCTTATCTACTGCACCCAGAGTGTTCACAAAGGTTCTGGCTCCAGTGATAGCTTTCTTCAGGCTAAAAGGAATACAAATCTATCCTTATTTGGACGACTGCCTGCTTCTGGCTCAAGGAAAGGACGTGCTTCTTCAGCATTTGGAATATGTGATAGCAGTGCTAAGATGCCTAGGGTATTCTGTGAACGAAATAAAGTCCAGTCTAGTACCCTCTCAAGACATGTGCTTTCTGGGCGTGAGACTGAATACAGCATCCCAGATGGCCTTTTTAACCCCGGACAAACAAAATAATCTTTCTCTTTACTTCCATCAACTATCTCATCAGTCCAAGCTGACTGCAAGGACAGTCCTTCAAGCCTTAGGGTTCATGGCATCTTGTATTCTGGTACTTCCCAATGCCAAACTGCATATGAGGAAGCTACAATGGTATCTCAAAAATGTATGGACACAGCACTGCCAGGATTTGGACACTGTCATTCAAATAATACCTTGCATTCAAAAGGAATTTTTGTGGTGGGCTCAGGAATGTCACCTAAACAAGGGACTCTCTGTGACCCGGCCAGAGGCGAGTCAGATTCTAACGACAGATGCCTCAGACACAGCTTGGGGAGCTCATCTGAATGGAAAGTGGATACAAGACAAGTGGCCTGCCAGACTGCAGCATCTACATATCAACATGAAGGAGATGTTAGCAGTCCAGTTTGCATTACTGGCTTTCAAGGATTTACTTCTTCCAGGGCAGGTGTTGATTCTAACAGACAACACAACTGTCATGTGGTACATCAACAAACAAGGGGAACACATTCTTATCCTCTATGCAGGCAAGCAATGATTTTGTGGGAGACTGCGTTAAGCTTGCAACTGAATCTTCAAGCAAGGTTTCTGCCAGGAGCACAGAACTCCTTAGCAGATGTGTTAAGCAGGCAAATCATGGATCCCCACAAGTGGAAACTGGATCTTCATGTATTTCAGACTTTGACAGTGTCCTGGGGAACTCCAGACATAGATCTGTTCGCTTCTCCACTAAACCACCAGTTGCCAAAGTTTTGCAAAAAGGTTTCATCTCACAGCCTGGAAAGTGGATGCTCTTTCTTTCAGTTGGGAAAATCTTCATGTGTATGCCTTTCCACCTCTGCCTCTCCTCCCAAAGGTACTCCTAAAGGTCAGACAGGACAAGCCAAGGATGATTTTAATAGCTCCAGATTGGCCTCGGCAGCACTGGTACCCATTGCTGAGGAGTCTGGTAAGGAAGCCTCCATGGCCCTTACCTTTGATTCCACACCTATTGTCTCAGAAGGACGGGCATCTACTCAATGTCAAGCTTCACTCTCTTCATCTAACAGCCTGGCATATTCTGTTTTGAACCATAGCAGGTCTCAGCTTCCTCAACAAGTTCTGAATGTGATTATGGAAGCCAGAAGACCTAGTACAAGGAAAGTGTACGCAGGGAAATGGAAGAGATTTTTATTTTGGTGTGCAGCAAAGGATTTGGATGTTTCTGAGCCAAATTTGAGTGTGGCTCTTCAATATCTTACTGAGTTATTGGACAAAGTTTTGTCTTTCTCTTCCATTAAGATTCATGCTGCAGCAATTTCAGCTCACTATGATTGTGACCCACCATTGTTTTCTCATCCTTTGTTTAAGCAATTTCTTAGAGGGCAAAGAATATAAGACCCCACGTGAGCTCCTACTCCTGCTTGGGACCTCAATTTTGTGTTGGAGAAACTTACTCTACAACCTTTTGAGCCTGCGGCTACTGCTGAATTGAAATACTTGTCATGGAAGACTGCTTTTTTGTTGGCCATTACTTCTGCAAGAAGGGTTTCTGAATTGCAGGCCCTTATGGCGGTTGAGCCTTTTTTGATTTTCCATAAGGATAGGGTATCATTACGTACTAATCCTTCCTTTATGCCTGAGGTGGTCTCTAGTGTGGCTTTAAACCAAACTATTCATTTGCCCACTTTTTATGCAGATCCCCAAAATAAGAGGGAAAAGATTTTGCACACTTTAGATGTACACAGGCAGTTGCGTTATTATTTAAGCAGGACTAAGGATTTTAGGCAGTCTCAGCAGTTGTTTGTTTCTTTTGCTTTGAGTTCTCAGGGCAAGCCTGTGTCAAAACAAACTATTTCTAAGTGGATTGGGTTTTGCATTGCATTTTGTTATTCCCATCATGGCAAGGAGATTCCAGCTGGGATCAGGCCTCATTCCACTAGGGCTACTGCCACTTCAACAGCATTTCTAAGGGGTGGCAACTAAGGATATTTTGGAGGCAGCTACTTGGAGTTCAGTGCATACTTTCTCTAAGCATTACCACCTTCCTCTCTACTCTAAATCTAGGGCTGGTTTTGCCACGGCTATTTTGCAGGGTATGTTGACAGCTCCAGCTTCTTTATGATTTGCCAGCCTCCCTTACCTCTGCTTTGGGATTCTACCCAAGTGTTAGGACTGCAGCAATGTGGGATGAAGAACATAGTACAGTTTTGTGCGCACCAGAAATGTAGATGTTCGAAGATCCACATTGCTGCAGTCCAATACCTCCCTCCTTCCCCTCTGTGTTTAGGGGTGGTTGTGTGGGTGGGGTTGTACTTTGTAAATTGTATATATTGTATATATATTTGGTACAGGAGTGTTTGGTGTTTTTTGGTTGTGGCCTTATCTTTTTAGGGTCTTCTGACATCTGGGGCAAGAAAAGACTGAGGATATGACGTCGGTCATGCGCATTTGTACCCTGACGTCCTGACGTCAGACTAATGCGCCCTGACCGACGTCAGCCTTATACTTTGGTATTCGGGCCGACTGGGACAGCGGACTACCCAAGTGTTAGGACTGCAGCAATGTGGATCTTCGAACATCTACATTTATGGTAGGTACAAAACTGTACTTTTACACTCTCCTTCTTAGACTAACAGACATCGTTTCACTGGAAACATTACAAAGTATTCCACTTCGGAAATCTGGTTGCGATAATACTTAACCACCATTTTTTTTCTTATTCCTTCTGACAGGATTCTCAATAACCAAGACCTGGAATACATTACCTCTATTCATTAGAACAGCAAAAAATCCCTCCCATTTCAAAACTTTCCTTTGTAACCACCTGTCCTCATGCTGGATGTGTAATTGTACCACCCCCCCCCTAAAAAATGTGTACTCCTTATCTTTGCCAACACTGTCTTTTGTGTAAGGTAGTAGTACTATAAGAGAGTTTATAGATCCAATAAGCTAAGGCGATACTCATTTTTTCTGCTGATTGTTTAAGATTGGACACACTCAACAATTTGTACATATTTATTTATGTAATTGCTTTTCAATTTCTGTAATTTTATTATTGTAATTTTAACTATTATATTTCTGTACTGTGGAGCGTTTCTCCCCAGGCCTCCACTGAAAATAGGTTCTGTTAGGCCCAGTGAACTCTCCCAGTAAACAAAAAGCAAATAAATAAATTGTTTTCCTGGACTGTCTGCTGGACACCTCAGTTCAAAGAGCTTTTTTTCCATGGTAAAAAAAAAAAAAAAGATCTGTATTGAGATCTGTTCATGAGGTTTTTCACTCAATTCCTCAGGATTCAGGGTCTCATGGCATCTGTGATGCTCGTCATACCTTTTGCAGGACTCCACATGAGAAAGATACAGTGGTACCTGAAATTGCTGTCCCAACATAAACTTCCCTTGACTTTTAAGATTACAGTTTTTAGATTTGTGAAAATGGAGATTATGTGGTGAAGACACCAAACTTCTCAGAATCTCCCATTCTGCCCTCCTGCTCCAGCATAGCCAGCAGCAGACAGCATTTTCTTAGAGAGCAGTGTCAATGGGAATAAAAGTGCAGAGTCTGTGAAACAAAAGAGACAGGCCAAAACAAACAAACATAAAAGAGATGTTAGCTCTATTAAATGCTGTCAGCTCTATGAGCATTTCACAAGTGTTTACAGACAACACCACAGTAATATGGTACACGAGCAAGTAAGGGGGGACCAGATCGTACACTCTGTGCAAACTAGCCTTAGTAGCCTGGAATATAGCTTCACAGCACAGTCTCACTTAACAAGCATATTACATTCTGTCAGAGCAAAAATGTGTAGCAGACAAGCTGAGCAGGAGCAGGACGTACCCTCACAAATGGAAGCTGAATCAAAAGAGCTTCCAAGATTTGATCCATCTGTGGGGAACACCTCAAATAAATCTATTTGCCTCTACTCTAAACAATTAATTGACAACTTTCTGCTCCACGACTGCATGCAAGAAGGCCTTGAAGATGTATGCCGTTTCTTTTTTTCTTTTCTTTTCCTTGGATAGGAATGTTCTTGTATGCTTTTCTGCATTTCCTTTAATATCAAGGGTATTTCTGAAGTTTTAGATGGACTCTCCAAAGTTCATTGTTGCAACTCTTGGATGTTCCTCATATAGATCACTGCTGCAATAGCCTTAGCTATATGGGTTATATCTTGCAAGGTATATAACAACCAACATGCTTCCAAAGCTTCAGGAAAATTTCATGCAGTCAAACTGCTAGGCAGCTTGAACTGAACTACCTAAAAATACAGGTTTGAGTGCCAGGCCCTCCAGAGCTTTCTTGTCATTGAAGAGAGTGCTCCTTAGTGGGTTTTCAAGAATTGATGGTCAGCCTGTACTGAACTTTTGCTAAGCAGGTAAGTTCCCCTTGGAGAAAAACCTTTCTACATAAAACATTTATCATTTTAATGTACTTTCCTGCTTAGGAAAGTTATTTTTAATTTAGGAGTTTGCATTTGAATGGACTGTCATCAGACTTGACTGTACTTTTAAATGGCAGTGCACTTTTTCCCTGTCAGTTTAAAAGTTGGTTAAAGTACTTGAAAACTTTTTTTCTGTGGAAAAAGAGTGATTATTTTACTTTTTGGGGCTGGCAAAGTGTGTTAAAGTGCTTTTTACTGTGTTTTTGTGAAGAAAAAAAGAGACTTACATTTTTACTGGCTTATACTACTTTTTCCCCAGGAGAGATGCACCAGTTTTGGTTTGACCATGGAACAAATGACCGGTCCCATCATCAGTTTTTCTTCCAGCCACAAAAAGAAAAAGTGAAGGTAATATTCTTTGTTACCACAGCAGGCTAGCAATTTGCCTCAGCTACAGGTAGGTGAGTGTGCTGTGGTCAAAGCTGGTTCCTCCGACCACTCATCTTTTACCCCTGATCACTCTTTTGTAGCACTTACAGTCACTATAGACCAGGGGTGAGCCACTTGCTCTGCAGCTGTTGGGGTCCCCTCAATGGCCAAGGAAGATCCACTAACTGACTCTTTTCCCTGTTTAGTCAAAATGTTGTGACCATCCCGGGTGAAGCTGCTACTTCCAATAACAACACTTTTGGCTCCTTTTTCCTGTAAAAAATAAAAATAAAAAGAAAAAATATTTATCTGTTCTCCTTCAAATTTCTCTAGACAGGAGTAGTTTACTAGATCTGGCTCAGGGCTTAATTCAGGCTATTAATTCTTCTTACAAGGAGGCTTCTGGTTATATAGATCTATATCTGTAGCTAAGTTAGCAGAGAGAGATAGTACTAGTACTCTGAGGAAAGGTAAAAAAGTAAAGCTGCAAAGGTACAAGACAACAGAAGGGAAAAAAAAATATATATATATATATATATATATATATACATATATATATGTGTGTGTGTATGTGTGTGTATATATATATATATATATATATATATATATATATATATGTATGTATATGTGGATATATCTATTGTGGATGCGCTTGTATGACTTTACAGAGCCTTTCAATGCAGCCTTTGTAAGTGCCCCCATGATGGTTTGACACTTTTTGGACCCAAAGTCAAGGACACATTCTCTACAAGTTAGCAAGACAGGAAAATCCTCTCTGCCATACGAATGTGGTCTCAAGGGTTCTGTCTGGGCACTTCTGCAGATAGACCCCTCCCCATGGCAGAGGGGGAATTCTAATATTGGACATCATCCATGCTGCAGAGGAGGTAGAAGAAATTAAGGATTCAGGGGGTCTGTTCTCTTTACCAACAAAAATTCAGAACTTACTGAAGATTCTTTTAGTGCCAAAAGAGAATGAATGAGGACCTCAGGCCAATTTTGGACCTCAGCCATCTCAAGTCAGTATGTCAAATACACAAAGTTCCAGATGGTCATGGTACAATCCATCCTCCCTCTGTTGAGAAAGGATGACTGGCTGTGCTCGATAAATGTTCAGGATGCATACTACCACATCATGATGGACAGGCAAACCAGAAGGTTTCTCTGCTTCCAGCTGGAGACCAGTTACTTCCAGTTCAGAGCTCTGCTCACCAAGTGTTTAGCAGTGGTCGCATCTCATCTCAGACTACAAGGGTTCCAAGTGTTCCACTACCTGGATGACTGGCGCATTACCACGCCAACCAGGTCTGTTCTGGTTTGGGTTAGAAACTACTTGCTCCATCCTTGCTCCCTGTTGGGCATAACAGTGAATCAGGATAAATCTCATTTTTCTCCTGTACAGACTTTGGAATTTAAAGGAGCTCACTTAGATACCACTACACAGATAGCAAGGCTGACAGGGAACAGACTGTCCACCCTTCACATCCAGGCCCTACTGCTTCTGTTTCACCAAATGCTGACAGCCAGATTGGTTCTTCAACTGCTGATGTCAGTGGCATCTTCCATTACCATAGTTTCTTTGCCGAGATATAACATGAGAGTTCTTCAGTGGGCACTTACAGTTCAATGGTCCATCAGATTTCGACCCATGAGCTTTTGGGTTTGTTTGGCAAACATTTGCAGGACTCACATAATGTGGTGGATTCAATCTCCTGAGATTCCCCAAGGTCATCCATTTGATCCTTCCCCTCCCAAAGCCATGCTGACCAAGGATGCTTCCCAACTTGGGTGGGGGAGACATTACATGGAAATAATAGTCCATGGCATGTGGTCTCAGTCAGAGGCCAGGCTTCACATTAATAGCTTAAGAGATGAGGGCAGTCCTCCTAGTGTTGCAGGCCTTTCTGGTTGTCCTTCCTGTAGGGATGTTTTCTATCCAGACTGATAACATGTCAGTAGTCTGCTACATCAACAAACAAGGGGGAACACGTTCCTACCCTTTGTGTCAAGAAGTAATAAGAGTGTGGCAGTGGGAGATATCTTCCAACCACTTTTTGATAGCAATGCATATACCAGGAAGGTCCAACATTTTGGAGGACAAGTTGAGCAAATATATCCTGCTACTTCACGAGTGGTCCCTCAACCCGAAAGTGCTAGAACAAATTTTTCATCAGTGGGGCCAATCATGCTGTGATCGCTTTTCCTCTCCCATGAACTCTTAATGCAGCAGGTTCCTTGCCTTGATCTCCTTGGAGGGGGAGTCACCAAGGGATGCTCTGATGTATGCCTAACCTCCTGGTCTTCTCTATGCCTCCAACACTGATCCTGAAATTTCTGCAGAAAGCACTGCAGAGGAAGATCAAGTTCATCTTCATTACACATTTCTGTCCTCAAAAGGTATGGTTTCCCTTCATCTGGCCTCATTTGATACACCACCTTGATTGCTTATCTATGATCTGAGTCTTCTTTCTCACCCATCTGGAATGCCTCATCAGGACTTCCAGTCCTCAAGCTTACTGCATGGTTTCCTCCACTTCCTATGATGACTAGTCAGTCCAGCCTCTCTTCACAAGTGATCCACGTTCTCATGTTTTCCCAGAGAATATTTACCAGAAAAATCTGTAAGAGTAAGTGGAAAAGATTTTCTCTTTGGGCCTCCCAAAGGAATATGGATGATTTTTGGGCACCTATTCCTGCAGATAAACTTCTAATTCCCATCTTTCACAATGGGGCTAGTTACTCCACTGTTAAGGTACAGTTAGTGGATATTTCAGATTTTTATAATGGAGATAACTATGGTACCTTACTGACTCTAAAACTAAGTAAACCTTTCCTATCTGGTACTTTCCTTCTTAGGCACCCTCTTAAGGATCTTATCTCTCCTTGCAATGTGACCATTTTACTCTAAGCTTTAGCTCGGCCAATCTTTGAACCTGCTACTAAGGTAGACATTAAATTTTTAACTTGGAAACACTCTATCTGATATTGTTAATCCTTGTTCATTCCTTACGTATGGGTATCGGTTCCGAGCTCAGAACTGAGCCGGCCATTTTCCAAGCTCACGTCAGCTTCAAACTCTCAAGCTAAACTCTTACCCACAATTCCCATCTCCCTGTTACCTCAGATTTAGTTTGCCTTGTTGCCATCCGGTCGTGTCAAGCTACTTCTCTTGAGCTAAGTACAGTCAATTGTCTAATTGCTTTTCAAATTACTTTTCTGTCAGAAAAGTTGATATTATATTGTCTCTTGCCCTAGCATTCATTTTTTTCCTCAGGTTTTTTCTGTCCTTTACTTTCCCTTGTTACCATGAGGTAATTTCTCCTTACCATCGTTGGCAATCCCTTTCCTTTTCTCTTTTTCATACCTTTGGGAACTCTCTTGTACCATTGTTGGTACATTTCTATTTGTTAATATGGTACATAAAAAGGGTAGCCCGGGGTTTAAGTGGTGTTCTGATTGTGGACACAAACTGCCTACTTCTGATGCACACTCTTTTTGTGTTTATTGTTTGGGAGCTTCCCATTTATCTGTTGAACCACCTTGTACTATATTTGAAAACTTTTCTAAGAGAACTTTGTTAGAAAGAAAAAATAAGCTGATACTGAAGGGACTTCTAAAATCTCCCTTTTCAGAGGCTATTTCTGGGTCATAGGTCTCAACCCCTCCTAAAGCCCATAAGAAAATGGATGTTTCTACTAAGGCTAAATCCTTGCCTTTGTCCCCGGCTGGGGACTCTCACCAACCAAAATCTAAAAAGGCTAAAATTTTGGCTCCGGAGCTCTCTGTCAGCCCCAGTGCTTTCAGTGCCCAGACCTTCGGCACCAAGGTATTTGGCTCCATTAGAGATTTTGGCTCCATCCTCTCCTGCAGCCTTCTACATATCGGCACCGAGGGGCTCCTCGGTTCAGACCTTTACCACTATTTTGGCACCGACTGTTCAGTCGGTGCAGACCTTGACCGCGTCGGCTCCTAGATCTTCCTCGGAACCGAGGCCTTTATTACTGACTCCAGTTTTGGCACCGACATCCACTTCGGCACTGATCCCTGTGTCGGTGCAGACAATGACATCAGCACCGATGACTTCTTTGGTGCAGACCACAGTTGTTCAGTCTTTCTCGGCACCATTGTCCTCGGTGCGGTCAGATGAGATTGGCACCGAGTTTGCCTCTTTTGTGGACAGGCCTGTGTCCCCCAGTTTCTGTGAGGTCCACTAGAAGTCTTTCTGAACATGATGTGTTGCATCTTGTGGACCAGGCATTCTTGGCCAGAGGTATTCCACCCCCCAGGAACTATCCTTCCTTGGGAGGTGATCATCCATCTCCAAAGACACCTTCTTATTCTCCTCCTTCATTGCCTTTGAAGTCCATGGATATAGTACAGTCTTCCCCTTCTGCGGTTCCCTTTATGGATCTCACTAAGGAACCGCAGTGGCCTTCGTGGCAGGATAGTTTTGCTATGACCCAGGATGTCAGCTGTGACACTCACAGCTTGCTGCTCCACAGCCATCCAGGGACTCCGAGTCGGCAGGCTGAGCCACTTAAAGGAGGAGTGCCCCCTGTCCTTGACATACACTCCTCTCCAGGTGGACCAGCCTTCCAACTGATGGAGAAGGCTTTCGCTGCTGCTTGTGATACTGGACTGTCTATACTTCCACCCTCCTCTGGTACACTGGTTTCACAAGTTGCACCTAACGGACACTGGGTGCAAGGGCCTCAGGACATATTCCCTCAGGAATTCCTTTTTCCGTTGTCTTCCCCAGTTTCTCCCACTGAGGAGGTCCACCGGAGAAGTTCATGTAAGAGGAAGCACATGGACTCCACAGAGGAGTCTGTCACCAAAGTCACAGATTTTGATGAGGGGGAAGGATCCCCTCGGTCATCCTCTGAGGTATCCTTTGACGATATCCTTGAAATCCTGAAACAGAGAGGTGACTGGCAGCCCTCTAATCCGACCCCTGAGGAATCTGTGTTCCTGCAGGCTTTTCGCGCCCAGCCCCCTACCTCCTGGGGTACTCCACCTGCCGATGAACTTGTCAAGTTCATCGTGCAGCGTGCTTGGAAGGCCCCTGATACTGCTGAAGCTATTCCCCGGAGGACAAATAAGATCTTGTCCCCTCCTGCTTCAGATCCCCATTGGTCCAAAGGTCTTCCTGTAGATGCTTTGGTGGTGGCAGCTGCAACAAAAAAGGATCTGGCGGAAGAAGAAAGCCAGACTGTCCATCCACCTAACAGAGAGTCCCGGGCCCTGGACAGAATAGGAAAGCGCACTTTTGCTTCAGCGACCTTTGCTACCAGGTCCCTGAATTTTATAGCACATTTTACCAGGCTTCAAAGGGATCTGGTTTCTGAGCTGTCTGAAACCTTGGCTGGTGCAGTGTCTGATGAGGTCCGTGACAAAGTGGCCTCTCAGCTGGCCACCATTGAGTCTATATCTAACTCCTCTATGTGATTGATATCTCACACATCAGAAGGAGCAGCTAGACCGGCGGATTTAGCTGTGGTCTTGAGACGACACACCTGGATGTGCTTGTGCAACTTTGCGGAACCTTTTAAGTCTTCCTTTCTTAATGCCCCCATTGAGCCCTCCTCGTTGTTTGGGCCCAAAGTTAAAAGCACACTGGCCAGATGTGAACAAGATGGTAAGACCCTTTCTGCCATAGGTGTCCATTATTCTTCCCCTCAACATGCTTTCTCCCAAAACCAAAACAGTGGGAAGATATGGTTCAAGAAATCTCAGGGTCCTTTCTGTGACACACAGGCAGAGTTCTCCCCCAGAGGCAGAGGGGGAAACTCACAGGGAAGACGCTCCTTTCAGGGCAGAGGGTGACCGTGTAACCAGGGTTCCAGGGATTCTTTCCCTGGCCAATCCTGCCAGCGCTCCTGAAGAGCGACCCAACTCCTTTCCTCTGGAGTTGGTTGGGGGATGTTTCTCCTTGTACCCTTCTGCCTGGCTAACCATCACCACCGATTCTTGGGTACAAAGGATTATAATCAGAGGTTATCATATCCCCTTCGATCTTTGTCCTGTCCCTTCAAAAAATCTTCCAGATGTTCCACCCAGTCAAAGGGAAGAAGCAGCACTAGAGATAGAAAAGCTGCTAAGAAAAAGAGTCATCCAAATAGTCCCTCCATACCAGATAGGATCCGGATTCTACTCGAGACTATTTTTGGTGCCAAAGAAAACCAGGGACTGGAGACCAATTTTGGATCTCAGTGTATTGAACAAATTTGTGAGACTACAAAAATTCCGGATGGTCACTACACAGTCTATCCTCCCGCTTTTGGAAAAAGACGATTGGATGTGCTCTATAGATCTTCAAGATGCGTACTACCACATAAAGGTGGACAGGCCATCAAGAAGATTTCTGCACTTCCGTGCAGGAGCCAGTCACTACCAGTTCAGAGTACTGCCCTTTGGACTCTCTACAGCCCCCCAGAGTGTTCACAAAGTGCATGGCAGTTGTCACAGCTCACTTGCGACTTCAAGGATTCCAGGTGTTTCCGTACCTAGACGACTGGTTCATTTCCGCCCCCACCAGACATCTACTGGAAAAAGCCTTGGCATACTCTCTCCTCGCTGCTCAAAGGCTAGGCATAACCATAAACTGGCAGAAGTCCAATCTCACCCCATCTCAGTCGACAAAATTAATAGAGGTTATATTGGACACAAAAAACTGCAGAGCTGCTATTCCAGAGCACAGAATTTTAAGGATAAAGCAACAACTTCTTCCAATCCTTTCAAAGGAAATATCCATGGCTCACTCAGTTCTACAGCTGTTGGGTTACATGGCAGCCTCCATCACCATTGTTCCCCTGGCCAGGTTTCACATGAGGCTTCTACAATGACTACTGCTCACCCAGTGGTATCCTTTTCAGCATCCTCTTTCAGCCATGATTCGAGTAACCCTCAGGTGCAAACAGGATTTAAATTGGTGGATGACACACAATCTCTCTCAATGCTCTCGCCCCTTTTTTCCCCAGCAACCCAAGGCCACAGTGACTGATGGGGTGGGAGGGGCTATGTCAGGGATAGACAGTCCAAGGCACTTGGTCCCAACCGGAGGCCCATCTGCATATAAATGTTCCAGAGCTGAGGGCATTGCTTCTGGTGTTGCAAGCATTCCATCCCCTGCTGCCGTCTGGGACAATTGCGATTCAATCAGACAACAAGGTGGTGGCCTGGTACATCAACAAGCAAGGTGGAACCATATCTTACCCCCTTTGTCGAGAGGTCATGAGGATATGGCAGTGGGCGATGGCTACCAACCATTTTCTTCTAGCAACGCACATTCCTGGGAGTTCCAACGTGATAGCAGACAGGCTCAGCAGGTGCATTCTGCAACCTCATGAGTGGTCCCTGAATCCCTTGATAGCGGCGGAGATCTTCCACCATTGGGGCTGTCTTTGCATCCCTGGCCAGCTACAAATGCAGCAACTACTTCGCCCTGATTTCCCCTACGGGACAGTCACCCAGGGACGCTCTAGTCCACGATTGGCCCTCTGGTCTTCTCTACGCATTTCCGCCCTTTCCTCTCATTCCCCTGTTTCTGAAGAAAGCCCGGCGGTTGAAGAGCAAGGTAATCCTCATAGCACCATATTGGCCATGACAGATTTGGTTCCCATTCCTTTGGCCTCACCTATTAGATCGACCATGGATCCTCCATCCAATCCCGGAGTTGATCTCACACCCACAGAACCTGATTCATCTCAACCTGAACAGCCTGAAGCTAATGGCTTGGCTACTCCAATTCCCTTGATTGCCAGGCAGAATGATCTTTCTTTACCAGTACGTGATATTCTCATTGCTTCTCATAAGTCTTCCACTAGAATTACTTATCTGAGCAAGTGGAAAAGATTTACCTGTTGGCTGAAAGATAAACAAGTAGACTCTTTTTCAGCACCAGTGTCAATAATACTAGACTATCTGGCCGACCTGTTTCAGTCGGGTCTATCGGCCTCTACCATTAGAGTTCATTTGGATGCAATTTCTAATTTTCATGCGGCTGTCCAAGATTCCTCTCTTATGTCCCATAAATTGTGTAAGACTTTCATAAAAGGTGTGAATCATCTGAAGCCACCTTTTAGAGAACCTATTCAACCATGGGATTTATCATTAGTGCTACAAGCTCTGACAATGGCACCTTTTGAACCAGCCTTTTCTTGCGACCTCAAGTATTTGTCATGGAAAACCTTGTTTTTGGTCGCTATTACTTCTGCCAGACGTATTTCTGAACTTCAAGCTTTATGTATCAAGATTTTTCATAGAGATAGGGTGTCTCTGAGAACTAATCCGTCATTTCTGCCTAAAGTGATCTCTGAAATGTCCATTAATCAAGCCATTGAATTGCCAGTTTTCTTCCCCAACCATTCAAACAGAAGAGAGTATTGCCTACATACCCTTGATATACACAGGCAAATCCGTTTTTACCTTAACAGGACTAAACCCTTTTGTAAATCTGACCAGTTATTTTTGGCCTTTTCTGGATCTAGATTAGGATCGGCTGTTGCTAAGGTCACATTAGCTAGATGGTTGAAGGACTGTGTGACCTTTATTTACACACAACGTAATATCTCGTTGCCTACTACCATGAAAGCTCATTCAACAAGGTCGGTGGCAACGTCTGCTGCCTTCCATGCCAAAGTTTCTTTACATGACATCTGTGCAGCTGCAACTTGGGCTACGCCTCATACCTTCATCAATCATTACAAGTTGGATTTGGCCTCCATTGGAAGAGCATTTTTGGTTCTATGGTGCTCAGGAATATCCTTCCATGAGAGCCTCCCAGGAACAGAGGTAGCTGGGGACTCTGTCCCATACGTAAGGAATGAACGAGGACTAACAATATCAGATAAAGAAGTTATGTCTTACCATAACGTTCCATCTGTATTGTTGATCCTCGTTCATTCATTACGACCCTCCCTCCTTCCCCCTCCTATGGTTTCTAGTGGATCTCACCATCCAGTTCCCTTAGGTTATTTGACCAGAGGTAGCCTCTACCTTCTTTAACTTGCAAACTCAATCTGAGGTAACAGGGAGAGGGGAATTGTGGGTAAGAGTTTAGCTTGAGAGTTTGAAGCTGACGCGAGCTTGGAAAATGGCCAGCTCAGTTCCGAGCTCGGAACTGATACCCATACATAATGACAGAACGAGGATCAACAATACAGATGGAACGTTATGGTAAGATATAACTTCTTTTTCTTGTTACTATTACTTCATAACAAAGAGCATCGGAACTTCAAGCTCCGTCATGCAAACTTCTGTTCATTATCTTTCACAGGGATAGGGTATCCTTATGTACTAATCCATCTTTAGCTACAGAGACCTCTTTCAACCAATGCATCAGTCTATCAGTTTTTCTTAACTTTTTTCAAATAAAGGAGAATATAGGCTTCATTTGTTGGGCATATATCACCAGCTATGCTTCTACCTCCATCTTATCAAAACATTTAGGAAGATTGTCTCTTTTTCCAAAGCCAAGATGGATCATTGTGTTTCATAAGTATCTTTAGCTAGATGGTTAGCTGACTGCATCTCTTGTGTGTATAAGGAAAAAGGCCTTCTTTTCCGGGGCCTCAATTAATGATATTTGTATTTCTGCTACCTAGTATAACATTCACACTTTATGAAACATTTGAATGGTAGCAGTGGCTACTTTAGGTTTACACATTCTTGGGACTTTCTGAGTATTAGTTACTTGGATGTTAAGACTTCCCAATGGCACAACAAATTCATTTTCAACCTTTATAGGAAAGAAACCTTTTGTAATGCTTACCTGCACTATAGTAGCAACCATCCGTACCATCAGAAGAAAGGACTGGTAAAAGGTCATGCCATACGGGTGGCAAGAATGACCTCTGATATTAAAGAACTGGACCAGAAGTTTGACATACTGAAGAAAATGTTTATAGAAAGGAAATATCCCCAGAAGATGGTGGATAGTATTTTTGAAGAAGTAAGGAAAGGTTGGGATACCAAGTATCCACCCCATTAGGGATGGATTTTACTAATCAAGATAGGAACAAGGGAGACAACAAATACAAAAAAGCCCTAGTATTAGAACACAATGTTTATTCCCTAGAGATTAGGGAAGTTATAAAGAAGAACTGGAGTATTTTTAAGGTTAATAATGAAGTTTCCCAGTTGGTTGGGCCTGAACCCCTTTTTGTAAGCAAAACTGGTAGGAACTTTAAATATATCTTAGAAAACGTTAAACAGACAAAAATGTTGGCACTGGTACCACATCTTGTGGTAGTTGTGCATATTGTATGTACATTATGAAAGAGAAAATGTTTTTGGACAATGTTTTGCATACTAAGGTTTCCTTTGTGAAAGGGAATTGTAATACCAACAAACTAGTGTACCTAGCTAAATGTGACAGTTGCTCAGGATACTATGTTGCAAAGAAGAGCTTTGAAATCAAGAATTTATGAGCACCTTTATGAGATCAGGAAGAAAAGGAAGTTAATGCATTGTACAGGCACTCTGTTGTGTGTAGTAATTTTGTTAAGTTTAGCTTTGGTATACTGGAAAAGTGCAGATTCATTCCAGGGGTGGTGATTGGTAAAGACATTTGTTAAAAAGAGAACTTGTCTGGCAGTTGCAATTAAATGCATCATCCCCCCCAGGTCTGAATTACCAAGTATCTCTCAAACCCATACTGAGTGAAAAAGCAGATTTGTTAACATACATTTTAAAGGAATTCAACATGATTTTTATGTATTTTTATTTATGTTTCATAGTTTATTCTATTTTGAAAAATGTTTTTGCAAGTACTTGTGATAGGAATAGGTACTTTGTACACCTTTAACACGGGATTTTTTTAATTAGTAGCATTTCATGATTGGTTGATGAACTTCAGCTAGTTTATAAGTAAAATGATGAACGTGAGTGTATTTTATCTGAAGAAGTCTCCATGAGAGATGAAAGCACTTATGTCATGTGTTTTAACTAATAAAAATAATAGTATTTTATTCACGTTGAAGTCCGGTTCATTTCTACTTTTTTTACTGGTTTGATGAAGTTTGGGACTTTTTTTAGTCACTCTTCAAGAAGGCCTGTCTCTGACTAACAAATGGTTCCAAAGCCATGGTCTTAAATTCAATGTTAAGAAATGCATAATTGAACCCATTGGGAAGTCAACCATCCCGGATTATTATCATGTTGCTAATACGCCCCTAAGAGTTGACCCAGTGGTCAGGGATCTAGGTACACACACACATACAGTACCTTTACCTTCAACCACCATGTGGCCACAGTGGTAAGGAAATCCTTTTATGTTGTGCAATTTATAACGGCGTGGCATTTAGGTCCAAAGAGGTCATTATCCCACAGTAGTCTGCCCTTATCAGACCAATCATAGAGTACAGTGCTCCTTTTGGTATGTACCTGACCAGGCATGTGCAGTAAGTAGAGTGATCTCAGAGGTTCCTTCCAAAACTAATACAAAGCATAACAAACCTGCCTAATGCAGAGTGCCTTAAAGCCCTTTCCTTCTGCTTAGTCTCCTACAGATTGCTTAGGGGTGATCTATGCCTGGCTTGCAAGGCATCCACAAACCCCACACTTACCAATCTCTTGCATAGTCATAAGTCAAACAGTACCAGAAATACAAGACCTAGTGACCTTAATTTTGTCTGTAACATAAACAGAACATGCTGGAGAGACAGCTGTGTCCCAGAGACTGCCCTTCCTATAGGACAGGCTTTCCATCCATGTGAAGATGAGCTTGTCTGCTACCCAGTTTAAGTGCAACCTAGGCCAGTGGATAGGGAATAGGAAATTTATGCCAAGCCTGGCACCCATGTCCCTTATGGACAAAGGTAGCTTATAAAATGCCTGCCCCTCAGTGTCCTGTTTGGGTACAGGACATCATTTTTCTTTCTTGAAAACTTGGCTAGGCTTAGAAAGACCCCCCCCCCCCCCAGGTCATTAGCCTAGTCACAATCTATCAATCTATAAAATTGTGCTTCAGGCAGGACTCCATGCAAGAAGACCAGGAAAACAGGTGTTTTGTTTCCTTTTCCTTGGACAGGAATATTCCTGTATGCTTTTCCACCCTTTCCACTGATATCTAGGGTACGTCTGGAGATTCAGAAGGAATCTCCTAAGATCATTATTCAGACTCCCTTCTGGCTCAGGCAACAGTGTTTCTACCTTCTTTTGGAAATGGGTAGGGGTAATCATCTCAAGCTCCCTTGCAGACTAGATCTACTCACACAAGAACAGGGGAGTTTGATATACCCCAGCCCCAATCAACTTCAGCTGACTGCATGATTGATGGAATCTTAATTCTCTTTAGGCACTTGTCTGCTGAGGATGTGCAGCAGGTACTAATGGAGACAAGAAAGCCCACACCTAGAAAATGGGAAAGTTTGTTTTACTGATGCCAGTAAAACAACAACCACCCATTCAGAGCTAATGTTTCAGTGGTTTTACAATGTTTGTGTGAGTTACTATCCTATGGTCTTTCTTACTTCACCATCAATGTTAAGTTATCAGCCATTTCAACATCTGCCCATGGATCCTCCTCTTTCAAAGCATTCTCACATCGAAATTTTTTTTGTAAGGGGTTTTGCATAAGAGGTCTCCAAGA